>NC_065450.1:111338959-111523261 GCF_917563875.1 Diabrotica virgifera virgifera
CGTGACGTACGCCATCTTAAATAATAGGACTTGACCAATAGAATCAAATTTGACACAAACAAATCAAATACAGCAACAAGTCAAAAGGGCCTTTGTTATGTATCTTCGGTCCTATTGGTCCAATCGTGACATACAGCACCTCAAATGATAGAGTTTAACGAACAGAATACAATGACACAGAATAATCAAATACAGCAACATGCCAAAAGGGCCTTATTTACGTATCTTCGCTCCTATTGGTCCAATCGTGGAGTTCAGCACCTGAAATAACTGGATTTGTCAAATAGAATACAATGACAGAAAAATCAAATACAGCAGCATGTCAAAAGGGCCTTAGTCTTGTATCTACGATCCTATTGTTCCAATAGTGATGTACAGCACCTCAAATAATAGTATTTGAAAATAATATAAAATGGCACAGAAAAATCAAATCCAAGGCCATTAAAAGGGCCTTAGTCATGCAGCTTCGCTACAATTGATCCAATCGTGACGTACAGCCCCTCAAACGATGGGATTTAACGGGCAGAATGCGACTGTAGACAAATCAAAATGGCGGCATGTAATAGCACCTTAAAATTGTAGAAATAAAATGGATTAACGCACAGAGGTGTATGACATATTATGTGACAGTATTTAACAAATTGAATACGATTACATACGTCCAGTTTTTGACAGGTGACATGATAAACGCGAAAAGCCCCCTTCGTTCACTGTTCGACATAGGCCACCCGTTCACTGCATATATCCACTGCTTCCTGAAGCCGTGAAATAAGAGGATAGAATTTAACGAATTAAACGACAAAGAAGACTCAACAAGGCAGCGTGCGGGAAAAACAGGACCATCCTTTGTATACTCCACAGGAAATCATTATATATTCAACGTTAGAATTATGTTATAGTATAAGGGTATATAAACAGGGTTTTTTAAACATGATCAGGAGAATTTGTTGCCTGAAGTCTATAAAAGAATTTCTTAACAATCTTTGTGTTATGGATTATTTTTGAGAATGTGTTTAAAAGGTAGCTTACAGGCTTATTGTTCAATGGTCTTATCATTTTTAAGCGCTTGTCTTTTTGTATGGCCATTAATTGTGATTTCAACCATTCTTGCGGGACAATGCCTTTTCAGTAAATGAAGTGCATATTGTTATACATTTATTTTTTTTCCTCAATTAATTGGATGCCCCCTACTGGTGTTTGGTCTAAGCTTAAAGCTTTTCCCAATTTAAGCTATTTTATAACTAATTATAATTAGGAGTACGGAATTTTCGCAAATAAAAACATGAATTTCGCATTTACTTTTTTTATAATTACAAAATTTCGCATTTATTTTTAACTACGAGTAAAACAACAGAAAATATTAAATAAAAGCTAACATCGTTGTAATTTCGACATTCGACTCTTTAAGAGCTGTTCTTCGATCTGTCACTACAATATTATATGCGCTGAAGGATCGTTCTGCGTCTACGCTGTTCGTTGGACTCCAAATGCTCTGTAATGCTGCTTTAGCAAATGACGGAAAACTGCACTGTGTAGCAATTGTGTCTTGTGTCACACAGATATAGGTCATCTGTTGCAAATTCTTTGACTCGATCACTCAAAATTGTTTTAGGGCGTCCCATTTTAGGGGATACTTTAAGTAACTTTATGTTTACTATGAAAACTTTTTTGATAGACCATGTTCTTAGTAAAAATTGACGGAATGAGCACTGATTGTCCTGTTTGAAATTCTTATTTACTACGTAACTACCTACTTATTTACGGGCGAGTTGGGCACCTGCAGGTATTTCGCGGAAATAAACAAAAACTCCATATTTCACATTTATCGCATTTATGTTCAAAATTTCGCCGAAATTCGCATCTATTTCGTAAAAACGAAAATTCCGTACCCCTAATTATAATAAAGCAGTTGATCCAGAATCATTATCTCGTTGACTTTTTCTTGTTTATCGTTGATAATTCTGCCGTTTGAACGTTCTGATAATCCATATATTTTCTCCATCTGCTCTTAAAGTGTGTTTATTATATTATTTTCTTTCTCATTTAATTTACACCGATCCAGACTAGTATAGCTCCATATAACAGTTCTAGTTCTGCAGTAACGAATCAATATTTTTATTTAGCACAATAATTTTTGTTTTGTCTTCGGGTCTATTAAATAATTTTCTTGCAGTGTTTCGCGCAATTTTTAATTATCCATTTATTACTCTACTTGTCTTATTTTTTGAATATACGACTTGAATAAAGACTTTAATGTTTTGCCAGTCGTTATTGTTTAGTAGACCGGAATATTGAGATATTAATTCTTTACATTACATTATTATTATTACATTATTAATATGAAGCTGGAAGTGTTAGGTTACACTGGTTTTTGATATTTGGTCCAGAGTTCCCTCTCAATTCTTTTGTCGGATTTCTCTTTAATATTATCGCAGCTGCATGTACTGGTACTAGGTTCTGAGTGCTCAGGTGACCTTTGAAGGACTCCCAATTACTCTATTTCGTCCACTTCTTCTGAGGTGGGTTCAGAAGTGGATATCAACTTCTATTCCATATCTATTTATATGCCATTTAACGATTTTGCTTTAAATTTAGCTGCTTGATCTTCTTCATGAGTAATAAAATTTTTGTTATTTTTGCTATTTAGCAAACAGCATTAGAAAGACTGTAAGCTTTTTTTATGAACTGCTGAAGTGCGTCCTATAAAAGTAGACATATTTTCATGAAAAACATGTTTTCATGAAAATTCTTTAATTTTATTCAATATGTTCAATACAGCGATTTTAACGGTTTAGGTCTGAAAAATAGTTATTTTTTTCTTCAATTATCTCAGCTGATTTTTTTTATTTACGAGTCATTTCTTCAGATTTGGAAACACTTAATAATCGGAGGGGGCCAAGTCAGGAGAGTAAGCCGCATGAGAAAGTAATTCGAACCCCAACTCGAATTTTTGCTACTGTCACAACGCTCTTGTGAGTCGATGTATTGTCTTAGGTCTTGAGAACACTTTAAAGAACACTTTTTTCTTCTGCTTATGGAGTCGTTTTTCATTCATCACATACCGGAACTCACCACATAAATTTTGAAGACCCTGACATCAAAACTGTATTAAATTATAAGTGATCTAAGTAAGTTATAGAAAAAGTAAGAATAGATAGAGTAAAACACTTATAAAAAAATTGAAACAAGCAATTGGACATCGTAAGTTCTAATTTTTCACCCAAAGTGACCGGAAGTTGAACCGGCAGTCGATATTTGAACTCTTCGTGTAACTTTTTGTCAGTTGATATGACGGATGAATTTTGTTCACCGACCGACATGGACGAACAGACAGGCATGAAACCGGAAGTATGTATTTGTTCTGGTCTTTCTTAGTCGCGTTGAATAATAGTTTGTACTATTTCGACGAATTTAAATCAGTACTTTCGGTTGCAACTCTGGAACAGGCAGTCTGAGGTCAAACTTCTCACATGTAATATCATATTTTGGTTATAGGCTTTCATTTGACACCTCATTGGTCATTCTTTCTGTCCTACTAACAGAGGAGTTGTGTTTATTGACGGACAGACATGGATAATTCTAGGTTTTCACATTTAATGATAAAAACAATAATTATACAATTCAGTAAACCTGACTATGTCATTGTGATAATGACTTCTTATCTAAAAGTGACAACGGCAATTATTCCATTCACTCACGGTAAAATATCGCAAAACCTCCAGATTTTAAAGAACCGCTTGGATTGACATGAAATTTGGCACACACGTAGCTAAAATGCCAAAGAAAAAAGTGAGATTATGCCGATATGTTCTCTTGTCCTGGATGTGACTTTCATCCCTTCTTGGGGGTGAAAAAACATACGTTCAAATAAGTCCGGAAGTGGATAAACTGACTAATTCAAATTTTAAGCAAATTTTGTTCTATAAAAGTTATAAACGGCTGAAAATGTTATAAGACTTTTTTGCTCTACATTGTGCTTTCTATCTATACCTTTAAGGAACGCACTATTTTCGGGGACACTCTGTATATGATCTGTAAGTTGCATTGGTTCAAAATGCTTATTTTTGAAAGGGGTTTTGTTGAAAGGGCTCGAACGAATCACTAGTCACGAGTATGTATATGCAAATTTTAAACAGCCATATCTTAACCAATTTTTGTCTTCCAGAAAATCAAAAAATCCCAAATATTTAAAAAAAGGAAAACCTACATTTTTTACTCTTTAAGATATTTGGTATCACTAATAATTTTTAAGTTATTTTGAAAAAAGTCTTTTTTTTCAAAATTAAAGATTTAAAATTTACTTTAAAACCAAATTTTTTCACAAATAATCACTTTGAACTGATGAAATTTACAAACACAAACAATACATAAAGTTACTTGTGAAGTGGTAACGATTAGTTCCATTTGGGCTGTTAATTAGAGGGAGATTTTTACGATATTTTTAACCAAAAAAAAGGAACAACTGTATTTTGAGCATAACTTGCTTACTCTTGCTGCTAGAAAATTTTTAAAAAAATAAAAATAAACGTTTTCTTAAACACTTTAAAAAAGTTGTAATAAGTTTTCCCAGAAAAGTGTTTCATTTTTTTTATTTCACGTTAAAATATTCTATTTGGAATTTGACATATAAGAGCTTATTTTTCACTATAGTCTGTTTTTAAACCAAGAGGAATAATTCAAATTTCCCGCGCCGTAAACCTTGTTTGTAATTGGTACAACCTCAGGCAATTTTACTCATATCAAATTTTGACAATAATGACATTTATAAAATTTTAACACTATTGGCATTTCATAGGTTAGTTTATTTATTTTTTCAGCGATTTTTGTATTTTCTGCGTTATTCCTTTTATTTTTAGATTTTTAGTCAATATTACCGACAAAGGCCGATATGATCAACCAAAAAAGAAGATGTATCTGAATATATTTCTAGTGACTTTCTTGGGTGTGAATCTGTCTTTTTAGTTTACCTACTCTTCTTGGTTTTAAAACAAAGCTTAGCAATAACTCTGCTTCTACTGGGTCTACAGACCTGACACATATACCATTTTTTCACTTTTTTGTAAGCTATATTTGCTATTTGCTATTTTTTTTTCAATAAAGTACCTACTTTTTGAGTTATTTGTGAAAAACCGTCTAAAAACGTGTTTTTTTTTGTTGAAAAATGAACATATTCACTCGCAAATATCTCTAAAAGTATTGACTTAGTGAAAAAACTCTATAAAATAAAAGTTGCTTAGAATTAGTCAGTTTATCCTATTCCGGACTTATTTGAACGTATTTGTTTTCATCCTCGATAACGGACGAAACTCACCTCAAGATCAAAAGCACATATCGGCACAATATCACTTTTTTCTTTAACATATTAGCTATGCGTGTCCCAAATTTTATGTCAAACCAAGCGTCTCTTCAAAATTCTGAACAAAAACCGTAAGTAAATTAACGAAAATGTAAAATTAATTTTTCAAACAAATATTTTAAGTCGTTATGAAAAAATGATAATTTAACAGATGAAATAAAACAAACACAATTCAACTCGTAAAATATTTTGACCGTTGCTTGGTAAACCAGCCGAATAGGTAAAGAACCCACCTTTTATCTAGTTTATAATATACCTTTTCTACCTGGCCTCAAACGATCGGGATTTTTTAATCCTGGCAACGTCGATAGACGGCAAATACACATTTTTATGTGGTGGAAGTCAAAATGGCTGTGAAGTGTAAAAATTTTTGTATATAATTTAAATTTATAAAATAAAAATTTAAAAAAAACTGAGAACGATACAGGGCATTAAAAAATGCGCTCAACAAACATACACGAATTAAAATTCGAAAATGATAGCATTTCTTGGTGATGCCAAATGACTGCAACGTGAAAAGATGTCAATATGGTAGCGGGACGTATATATATATATATATATATATATATATATATATATATATATATATATATATATATTTATTTTTAGCATCTCATGACGTCCCCCCATGTTAAACTGTAGTCTCTCGTGGCGTCCAGGTCTTCGTGGACTCCGATATACGGTTGCCACGAGGATTTTCTCTAAAATTTATCGCAGGTGAAAGGTACCACTTCCTACAATGCTTGAACAAAATATTGGCCGGATGTCCTCAGACACGTTATCTGTATAATAATATACACATTACTTGAGGCAGTTGCCGTGAGGCGCGCCACGTTCGCTTGCTGTATATCTAAAATCACTTTAACGGTTTTGATGACGTCCAAATATATATTTATTCATTTTAAGGTTGTCGCGGAATCCGTATATTTCAGTTAATGTCCTCATGGCTTCTACTACGCTGTTGCCACCTCAAATGTTGGTATTTAGACTTCGGATATTTTTATAAATGATTATTGTAGTATGTTAAAACAATTATTGTTGTGACAGATTAATGATATTCTCTTTGTATAATTAACAGTGTATTTTTTTACTGCAAGAATAAAAACAATTAAGAAGTATGTTCATTAAAATTGATGAATTTATCATAACCAGTTGCCGAAACTGGTAGTCTAATTGCTCAATTGTAACATATTATAGAAGTGTTAGAATTTAATTCTTAATTCTTTATTAGGAGATCCAGATTTAGAAATTAGAACAACAAATACATTTAAAGAATATAAATATCTCGAATCTATATTATCTAAAGAAGGCAAAAGAGACATCGAAAACAGAACACAGCAGGGCAAAATAGCGGTAAACATTCTAAGCTCTCTACTATGGTCTAAAGAGATAAGACAAAAAACGACAAATCTATCGTACCTTGGTAGAGCCTATTATGACTTATGGAGCAGAAGTTTGGCAGATCACAAAAAAAGATAGAAAGAGAATAGAAGTAGGTAGTAGAAATAGATTATCTAAGGAGAGCGTGTGGTATATAAAAGATCGCATCAGGAAGGAGGACAAAAACTGTATATTCCAGTGTAGATAGAATTGAAACGAGACAACTAGTGTGGTATGGTCACGTCAAACGAATGAATGAAGATAGGTGGCCAAAGAAAGCTTTAAATTACATACCACAACAAAGAAGAGGAAGGGGAAGGCCTTCAGTTACCTGGGAAGAAGATGTACAGTACATCATGAGAGATAAAACCATCAAAGAAGACGAATGGATGGACAGAAAAAGATAGCGGTCGAAATGCGAGAAGTAGCAGGCTATAGGAACCTCGCTTATAGATGCATAGATATAATTATTTATTACAATATTTTTAATAATATAATTTTTCTATTCTCATACTATAATATATCAATTATAATGTCACCACCTGTATAATAGATATAATCAGATAGATCATTAGATAGAACTAAAAACGCAGGACAAACTTCTCCAAGAAGTAATTACATAAAATAATGGCCTCTATTCGTAACGGAACATCACAAGAAATATGGGAGACTTTTAAACATTGTGTAACAACACCTAATCCTGTGAAACGGAAACACTGGATAACAGATGGAACCTTTCAAATCATTGAGAATAGAAGAAATCTTTGTCAAAGTGGTATGCATAGTGAAAGGAAAAAAGCTAGTTTGAGAAACCTCAATAAAAAAGTAAAGCGAAGATGCAAGGCAGATAAAAAACTGTACTATCAAAGTATATGCAAAGAAATTGAGAGACATGATCAGAATAATCAGCCGAGAGATCTATTTAGAAAAATACGCTACTTAACAAGATACTTCAAAGCCAGAACTTGGGCCATTGAAGACAACACTGGAACTCTGAGAACAATCAGAGAAGATATAGCAGAGACATGGAGATCGTATTGCAGGTACCTATATAAAGATGATTAACCCCAAGAACCTGTTAACCAAATCTTTGATGAAGTAGAAGGAGAACCTGATATACTTGAAAATAAAGTAAGACTAGTGATCATTAAGCTTAAATATAATAAAGCACCAGGTCCAGATATGATAACAGCAGAAATACTCAAAGCCACAGAAGAAACTGGCGTAAAATTACTTCATCTACTCTGTAACCAAATATGGCATTCTAAACAATGGCCTGAAGACTGGACAAAATCTACAATAACAACAATTCATAAAAAAGGCAGCTTCCATAAATGCGACAATTATAGAACTATTTCTCATATATCACATGCCAGTAAAATAATACTAAATATAATCAATGAGAGACTAAAAACATTCCTTCAAAGAGAAATTCCACAAGAGCAAACTGGATTTACCAAAGGTAGAGGTACTCGAGAACACCTGTTGAATATAAGACAGATAATCGAAAAATATAGGGAATTTAATATTCCACTGTACATATGCTTTATAGATTATCGTAAGGCGTTCGACAGGGTCAAGTGGAGACACTTATGGCAAATACTAAAAGAAGTAGGCGTACCCCAACACCTTATTTCGCTTATAACTGAACTATACGAACACACTATTGGATCAGTTAAAGTGCTTGACACACTTTCAAAGGAATTTCATCCAGAACAGGGTGTCAGACAGGGATGTATACTATCTCCACGATTATTCAACATATATGAAGAGCATATTATGAGAAGAGCACTTGAAGGATGGGAAAAAGTCATCTCAATAAATAATCATAAAATAGACAACCTACGTTTCGCAGATGACACAGCCCTTCTTGCAAATAGTCAATCAGAGCTGATTGATCTTACACGACTGGTTGAAAACGAAAATCAAATATTTGGTCTGCAATTAAACATATCAAAGACATGCGTCTTTGAAGTAAGGGTCAAAATAAAGATGAAATTAGCCAAAGACAAAAACCGGAAAGTAAACAAAAGAATCGAATTCACAAAAAGATTGAAATTAAACCGAACAGCAGTGTCCCAACATGAGGAAACAGTGGAAGAAACATGGAAGAACTTCAAGGATATTATGCAAAAACTGCAAACGAAATTATAGGGATGAAAAAAAAAGAGAAAAGAAATGGATAACCGGAGACACATTGTACTCCAGGGAAATAAGGCAAAAATATACGTTCGGAACACTTGACCGGCCAGGTTGCAAATGGATTTTTTGGATACTATATACCTATTACATTATAACTATAAAAATGTCCGTTACAGTTCGGACGATAATTTTAGTTATTAGCAAATAAGGGTCAAAAATGTCAGTTTTTGAATTTTGGTACGATTATTTGTTGCTTCGGAAGTTGCAAAATAAAACTTAAATTTCAAAAATAAAAAATTTGCTATGTGAAAACCGCATGAAAAAAGAATACTTATGTTTTCAAAGTTTTTAAAAAAATAATAAAAAGTCATTTTTATCATTCCGAAAATATTTTAGTAAAGTAGAGTCATTTTTGGCTTATAAACAATTTGAATAACTTTGTTAGTATTGACTGCAAACTAAATTAATCGATTTAGGGATGGGAAAAACCTACCGGTTATAACCTAAAACCGGTTTTTTAATTCGAAATAATCGGTTTTACCGTTTTTTTTTGTCCCGGTTATAACCGGTTTTTTCTTTTTAAAGTAATAACCGGTGAAAAACCGAATAAGTTACCTGTGGAAAAAAAATTTATTTAGAGAAAAATGAAGAAATTTCTATCTATCTTCGATCTCAATCATATGTATTATAAATAATATGCGAAGTAATAAGTAATTAACCCAAACAACCATAATTCAACTTTTATTTACTAATAGAGAACTGGACGAAATTGTCACATCAGCTTTTATGAAACAATTTTGGGAATAGTTATTTAGTTTTAGATGATAATATAGTTACGTAAAAAAGTAAGTGATCTGCTTGAAATCGATATTCCAACCATCATCTAAAAATTGTTTATACTTGAGTACTTGAGACTTGAGAGTCTTGTATGAAATGTGAATACCGAAATACGATTAGGAATCTCCAATATGTAATTTTTAAATATTAGGAAATACATAAAAGGTAGGTATTACAAACGTATTAAAAAATATAACCTACTTACTGAAATTTTTTGATGGCAATAGAGAAGTAAATAATGAATTGGTTTATCGAATTTATTTTTAAGTAAAATATAAGTCATTTGGATATTTTTCTAAACTTGATAGATCTAAGGGACATTCGGTAGATCGGGTAGGATCATCATTTTTGAGAATATCCCAATTATTGACAACGCACTATACGCCGAAGCCGTCTACAACGAGCGACGAATCAGAGATTGGGGTACTTTCGCCCATTTTTAGGGTAATTTGAGAGCGCCTAGGAAAATTTTTATAGGTTGAATTGGTTGGGAAATTTTTCGGGAGGAAAATTGAGCAAACTAAAGTGCAATATTTAACCGGTTTTTGGAACAACCGGTTATTTGACCGGTTATAACCGCCAGGTTAAACCGTAAGTAAAAAAAAACGGTATAACCGAAACCCGGTTTTTTGTTCAACAACCGCCATGCACCATCCCTAGACTTTAGAATTTAAAAAGCTGGTACTTTTACATTATTATTGTATTATCGGTTTATAACCTTCTCCGTCTTCCGATACCCGTTCGCCGTTCGCCATTCCTCTCTGTCCGCACATTGATCTACTTACAGACCTCTTTCATCCATGGCTTTGTTTATTCCTACCTGCCAACTTTTTCTCGGTCTACCTCTTCTTCTTCTACCTTGCGGTTTCTAGTTTTGCACTTGTTTTGTGATTCTATCTTCATGCATTCTTTGTACGTGACCCAACCATCGTAGTTTATTTCGTTGATTTCGTCATTTATTGTATGTGTGACCTTCATTATTTCTCGTATCCGTTCATTGGTGACATGTTCTCTTCTTGATCTTCCTGCAGCTCTTCACCAAAAATCCGTTTCAGTGACATCTAACATTTGTTTTGATTTTTCCTTGATATGCCATACTTCGCAGCTGTATGTTATAATGCTTTTCACTACGGCGTTATAGATTTTTTCTTGTTTTGGTTGTTTATCTGCTTGTCCCAGAGTACTGAGTTTAGGAGCCTAATTGCTTTCCTGCCCTGAGTATTTCGTTCTTTAATGGCTCCGTCCAGTGTTCCATCATTCGTGATTTTCATACCCAGGTATTTATATTCGTTACATTTACTGATTGTTTCTCCTTCTTCTATAGTCGAGAAAATGAAGCATTTTGGCTCGCAATTTTTTCGTCCAGCATGGATTTACTTGAAATTTTCACAGAGGGTAGGGAATAGTCCAAGGATCATTTTCTATATCATGCCGCTGTACGCTAAAAGCTTGGGGTGGTTGCCACCCCATCTCGGGGACGGGAATTTTTTATTATATTTTAACCACGTAAATCGATGTAAAAATGAATTCTAAGAAAAAAATGTTTTTTACATTTTCTTCGTAAAACTAGTATTTTTCGAGATATTCGCGCTTGAAAGTAACAGTTTTTCGACGAAAAAATCGACTATTTTAGATGGTTTTTTGAGAATACCTCGAAAAATATGGATTTAATCAAAAAAACTGTAGATATCAAAAATGCATCTTTTAGTAACACAAATTAAATTAAACTTAAATAATCTTTTTAAGTATAATGATAGACCTTTCAAAAAATAATAATATGAAGCTCCTAGCATGAAAATTAAGCGACTTATGATCAAAAAATGTCGGTACCTGCTATTCTCTATGAAAAAATCAGTGGAAACAACCCCCTAACTACCCTACTGATTAAAAATTGGTCTTTACCTTTCTGTAATCCCCTTTATATTCGTATTATCAATACACCCAAGAAGTTTGACCTATTTAAAAGGCCTAATTTTAGAAAAATTGGACTTTAAAGAAAAATTTATTTTTTGCAATTTCCTATGTCACCTTTTACTTCAAAATATCTCCGAAAATACCGGAGATACGAAAAAATTATGGACTATTAAATTGTAGCTTATTATTTAATAAGTAAAATTCTCTTGTGCATGGATTTTCATTACAGTGAACAGATAGCGAGATACTATGGCTATTTGAAACCTCTATTTACGAGCAGACACCCCCTTATTCGAGTCTTTTAAACTCATCCCAATTAAAAACTAAGGGATCTTACAGAATTCAGTTTTCACGGTCTTAGAACTCTTCAAAAATCCTACAGAATTATTTTTGAAAAAACTTTTTATCGTCAAAAATGAAGGAGCCATGTTTAGAAAACGATTTTTTTTAAATATCGAATAGGCTGCTTATGGATAATTTTCAATGTATGTATAATACCACAGAACCGGTTGATATACTGGAAGATGACTAAAAAACTATTTGTATTTGTACATATTTGTAAATTCGTATTTTTTTGTAAATAAATGTTTTTGTAATTCTTTAATTCTACTTTTTTTCTGTATAGATCTATTAAACTATCTACTTATAAAAATTGTGATGTTATTAAGGGTGGTTTTTAAGGCTTGAAATATGATATTTTATCCTAAAGTATAAAACAATCATTATTTAACCAATCAAAACCAAATTTTACCCATATTAAAATTTACAATGTTTTTATATATTTTTGTCAATAAGGGGTAGGTTACACCCCTAAAATAATCAACGCCCTTAAGCATGATCTAGAATATGAAGTACAGGGTGATATGATCCTAATCCCAAATTTTTATGTAAATCGATGCAAGCCGAAATGATTCTTTTAGGATAAGTAATTTTTTTATATATAGCTTCAACAAGGGTGGTTTTAAGGGTTGAAATATTATGATAGTATATCTTAAAGCATAAAACAATCATTATGTACCTAATAAAAACCAAATGTTGACAATATTAAAGTTAAAAATGTTGTTTTATAATTTTTTACAGTTAGGGGTAATTTTCACTTTTCACATTTCTATGTTTATATTTGTATTCTCCATTGCCTCCCATAACTTTACCGAAGGTACACTGTCGTATGCCTTTTTCAGATCAATATAATATACGAAATGAATCTCTTGGTTAATCGCTGTTTTCTTTTCCATGACTTGTGCGATTGCAAAAAGGTGATCAATTGTAGATCTTCCGGCTCTAAATCCTGCTTGTTCTTCTGCTTCCATTTTCTTGTATTCGTCTCTATTCGGTTTTTTAAGATCCTTCCGTATATTTTGCTGATTGTTTGTGTACAGGAAATACCCATGTAGTTATCACATTGTTTTCGATGTGTACTTTTACATAAATGTTAAAAAAACATTCACCTTGGTTAATTACGGTCAAAGTTAGCCACTTTTTTTATTAAGAAAGCTAACTAGCGCTAGTTTGAAGTTCAAGGTATGTATATAGTTTATATGTAAAAGTTTGAGTAAACTTGAACAGAGTGGTTAATATATCTTTAAAAATAACGCCCTAACGAAATCGACTCGTGGTCGGTGGAGGGGAATTATTAAAATCCGAGCACTCAAAAAATGAAATTTATTTTTCAAAGATATGTTGCTCTTTATATCTCCAGAGATAGCTGATGGATTTTGATCATTATTTTTTTTAAATTTATATATATTTCTTGTAGTCTTGTAGAGTATGTTATGTACACATATACCTACCTAACAATACAAAATGTTATGGGGCCGATAATTATGATTCTAAGACCTTCGAGTATACATATGTAATTTCATAAAAATCGTTCAAGCGGTATCGGAGGATTATGGCAACTAATATTACGACAGGAGAATTTTATAGATGTAAATAAATAGATGGCTATTAAAAAATAGGGTCTTGGTGATAGAAGGGTGAAAATTAAGGGTTGTATATATATTTTTAATGGTACATACTATAAAATTAAGGTAGACAATTTTTTCTAAAACAATAAAAAAGTGGCAGAGGGTAACCCCCTTATAACTTATGGGTATAAATAATAGATTACAATCTATTTTCAATCCTACAGAATATATGTGTAAAATTTCATAAAAATCTGCCAAGCCGTTTCGGAGGAATATGATAACTAACACTGTTACAGGAGACTTTTATGTATATAGAAGTAACTGTAAATTAAATAAGTAATAAAAGTGGCTTAATTTGCTCGTAATTAACCTAGGCGAAAAGTTTATGTTTTTAAATTCGTGTCAAAATATCAGCTTTTCAAATCCCAACGCAGATTTAGTCAATATGTTAATATGGTTATTCAAATTGTTTATAAGCCAAAAATGATCCTACTTTCGTAAAATGTTTTCAGAATGGTAAAAATGACTTCTTATTGATTTTTTAAATAAGTTGAAAATGTAAGTATTCTTCTTTTCTGTGGTTTCCACAGAATTGCTGTATCATTATTATTTTCTGAACAACAACATTGCAAAAAAGTTCTTTGTGATAAACAAATCGAATGCAATTTAAACTAATTGACAAATCGTCTTGCATTTTTTTATGCATTATGTGGACTGTTTGACTCAACATTTCATGCAATATCAAATTAAGTTCATTTTTGCAAAAGTTATAGCAATTTCTTTATTTTCGAAATTTAGTTTTATTTTGCAATTTCCGAAGTAACAAATAATCAGAACAAAACTCAAAAACTTCCATTTTAAACCTTTGCTTATCTACTAAAAGATGAATAATCTAAATAAGATATTTAATTACGTTATTTTTACCTGTAGTAATTTTAACGAAAAAATTGTCATATTTGACCCTTATTTGTTAATAATTAAAACTCTCGTCCGAACTGTGACGGGCATTGTTGTATTTATAATGTAATAGGTATAACTCTAAAAGAACCATTTGCTACCTGGCTGGTCAAGTGTCCTGACAAAAACCTTATTTTAAGGAAAAGTAGTAGAAAGGAAATACAAAGAAAAATATAGCGGTTAAAAAGCAAGCCAGAAAAGACAAAAGATACTACGTAAATCATATGGTAAAAATGTCAGAAAAAGTTGCGCAAGAAAACGACCATCAAATACAGTACAATATCATCCGAAATTTGACAGGGAAAACACTAAACAGTAATAAACAAATCAAAGATAAACAAGGAAATAATATAACTAAATCAGAACATAAAATAATACAAAGATGAAAAGAACCCTGCGAGGAAATATATTCCAAACACCACATATAGACGGAGATAATGTAATACAGGAAATAAACATTAGAACAGTTGAAATTACCAAAGAAGAAATACAAAACACACTGAATCAACTAAAAAAATGGCAAAGCCGCTGAAAGCGACAAACTACCGATAGATTTAATAAAGGCGGACGCAAACGAATCAGTACAAATGTTACACAAATTCTTTAACAAGATATGGGCCGACCAGAAATGGAACGTGGGTTTAACCATTAAGATACCAAAAAAGGGCGATTTAAATAAATGCGAGAATTGGCGAGAAATAACACTGCTATTTAAGTGCCACATTCAAACTAATGTCAAATATCATATTGAATAGACTGAAGCCAGAAATAGACAAGAAACTAAGACTAAGAAACAACCAAAAAGGATTTCGCGCAAAACGCTATCGACCACATTTGTATTATATCTGTACCTATCTCTGTATCTTGTCCCTGTACCTCTGTATCTCTTGTACTCTATAATTATCTTGAAACAAGCTGGTGAATGGCAAAAAAATATAAACATGTTTACTTTCACTTTGACTTTGAAAAGGCCTTCGATGGTATAAACAGAGAACAAATGTGGAAGATTCTAAAACTATATGGACTACCGATAAAATAAATCAACTTAATCAGACTATTTTACAGGAAATATAGAGCCAGACTAGAACATGCGGGAAAAATGGTAGTAGATATAGCTATACAAAGCGGAGTTAAACAAAAATGTGTGCTATCCCCGACAATATTATAATAAAAGCGGACTGAATCATGCAGAAAATAAGCGATAATAAAACAGGTATTAGATGGAAATTACATAACTAGTTGGACGATTTGTAGTTCGCAGATGACATTTATCCCCTAATCGAACATAGCAGCCATAAGCAAAAGAAGATCGACAAGCTTGCAAAATACTCCCAAGATAATGGGCCTGAAGATAAAGACAAAAAAAAAAACCAAACTTAAAAAAAAACAGCAACCAAGAAACTAAAATTAAAATACAAGGAAGACAAATACAGGAGGTATGTAGATAGCTTTACATATCTGGGATCGATCATGGAAAAAAGGCGCTAGTAGAGCAGTTGTAGAAAAAAAGGATAGTAAAGGCATAATATGCACTCATTATATAATCATATAATGCATTAAGGTGATACAGTAGCGATCAACAAGTAGCCAAAACGCGTTCCAAGATTGCGGCTCTAATTTTGAATATTTTTTCGAGATATTTGGCACACGTATTCGTAATATAATAAAGAATGGCGGTACAGAGCCCAATTTGAAAAATATATTAATATGTGGAAATTACTCTGTAATTAAATACAATATTAAAAAAACGAGCCTGTACCGCCATTAAGAAGAACAAAAAAATACACTTTCTTCAAATAAACTTTTTTTCCGATGCCTAGATTTTGTGTCATTTTGGAACTACTAATGAAATAAAAAATTTTAGTAGTTCCAAAATTACACAAAATCTAGGCATCGGATAAAGAAGTTTATTTGAAGGAAGTGTATTTTTTTGTTCTTCTTAATGGCAGTACAGGCTCGTTTTTTTAATATTGTA
Source organism: Diabrotica virgifera virgifera (assembly GCF_917563875.1). Lineage (NCBI taxonomy): Eukaryota > Metazoa > Arthropoda > Insecta > Coleoptera > Chrysomelidae > Diabrotica > Diabrotica virgifera. The sequence goes on from NC_065450.1 coordinate 111,355,428, forward strand.
TTTAATTACAGAGTAATTTCTACATATTAATATATTTTTCAAATTGGGCTCTGTACCGCCATTCTTTATTATATTACGAATACGTGTGCCAAATATTTCGAAAAAATATTCAAAATTACAGCCGCAATCTTGGAACGCATTTTCGCTACCTGTTGATCGCTACTGTTTCCTCTTAAGGAAAATCTGGAACACAGGCGATATATCACAGTTAACCAAAATCTAAATATTAATAGCTGGAGAAGAACTGTTACAAGAGATTATGAAAGAATTGGCGTTGAGATGAAGAGAAGTCAAACAAAGAGCGAGAAACAGAGAGCAATGGAAAATACTTGTATAGCAAATTTCGAAAGAATAAAACAGAAAAGAATGCGCTAATCCTGCGAATCAGCCATCTTTGATTTTTGGCTAAGAAACGCAAGAGCGCCCAATACTTCATAATAAGGGAAGGTATTACAGGGAGAGGGAGAGAGAGAGAGAGAGAGAGAGAGGGAGAGAGAAAGAGAGAGAGAGAGAAACAATACTGATTAATTATCAAAATAAAATTTAAGGTAAACCTAACCTAACCTATCGAAAGGCTCATCAAACAATTATTAACTAAAAAAAAAAAACATTTGTCAAGGGTATATAGTGGTATTAGGTATATTACATTATAACTTATTCCATCGAAATCTTCCGAAATCCATAATCTTCCATCGAAATAAAATAGAAAATTTTAAAGTCTAGAAAATACATTATTCATAACTACACCCAAGAAATAAGTTTTTCTAACCTGATTTAAGAGTATAAAAACGAAAACAAAGAATTTACAGCAAATCTTTATCGTATATCCCAGCAAACCACCTAGTTGGCAAAAGTTATAAATAGAATTTGTCTGGGTTCTTCAACTAAATTCTCACGTAAACACGACCAAGGTTAAATATTTTACTTGATATTATAAGTACATTGTTGCCAGTATAACGGATGCCAAAGCGAGCGCTAACTGTATGGAATCATTCTTGTTAATATACACGCTGTATATTGATCGGAAGTCACGAAGAGTCAAAACTATACAGAAGCCACGAGGGACGCAAATGCAATATATATATATATAATATATATATATATATATATATATATATATATATATATATATATATATATATATATATATTATATATTATATATATATCCGAAAGCTCGACAAAAGTTCAAAGTGTTTCTCTTTTAATCAGCCCAAAACACATTGACTGCATTCCCCAAAATTATTCATTTTGTATTATTAACAGTCACTACATATTAATAATCATATATATATATATATATATATATATATATATATATATATATATATATATATATATATAATGATGTTGGATAATCGAGTACAAATATAAAAATAAATAAGCAAAATCATTGGCTAATACTCGTAAAGTGAATGTGAATTTAGTTGGAAATATATAAAAGGATGAAGGGTCATCATTCCATACATTTCTGTGCAACTATATACACCGGTGTTTCGGCCTATTTGGGCTTCGTCAGTATAGTGTAGCAAGTTAAAAAAGTTGTTTGTTAACTTGTAAAAGGATTACTACAGGAGCAAGGTTACCAATTTTATGTGGTGGAATTTTATATGTCGCAGCCTTGCGACTGCGGGTCTTCTAACAACCTGACCAAAATTGGTAACCTTGCTCCTGTAGTAATCCTTTTACAAGTTAACAAACAACTTTTTTAACTTGCTACACTATACTGACGAAGCCCAAATAGGCCGAAACACCGGTGTATATAGTTGCACAGAAATGTATGGAATGATGACCCTTCATCATTTTATATATTTCCAACTAAATTCACATTCACTTTACGAGTATTAGCCAATGATTTTGCTTATTTATTTATATATATATATACATATATACATATATATATATATATATATATATATATATATATATATATATATATATATACATATTAACCAGCAATAGGAAGCCAAAATGTGAACATTCTACGGCTTATTCACAGCCCTCCAGCCTTTTCGAAGCCCGATTTTGGGCTTCGTATGGTTTTCTTGTCGTTACTAGACTTACAGGGGGAAGGGGAAGGAGCTGGTCGAACACACACATGTATTGGGGGGCTACTAATAGCTTGCCGTCTTTAAGTTGCCCAAAGTTAGCATATATAATGAGTAAATACTAGAAAACCTGCAATTTTTCGGGCTTCATAATGATGGAATTTATATCTATATATACACCATTTAGTGCAAGCTTTTGCCGCGGAGTCGCTGTTGTAGTCGGTGTATATGTTTTTATACAGATTTATGTTGTAAGCATTTTACGAAGCCCTAAAAAAGGCAACATCGCAATATCATATGTTTTAAATTTTCATCTTAAAGATAACAAATCTGTGATTATACATTGTGTTTGATTGAATACGTTGTGCGGGCCTACATGAAGCCCTATACGCCCTATACGCCCAATGAAGCGTTCGCAATGAATAGTAGCAATGGTAAATGAATGTCATGAAGATGAAATCAGGACAAATGGAAGTGAGGTGAGTATATTTTTTAAATAGATAAATTCAATAAATTTCACATAAACCACCCCTATGACTCCGCTTTACAGTCGAAATTTATAATTAATTACATCTCATAGCCCAACTAATTTAAGTATACCTGCATAACTATTGCAAAATTTGCTACCACAGTTTAAGTGAAAATCAGACTGGTTAACTCGACAAGATTAAATCCACAGGTTTTAAAACTACTTTTTCTAAGATCGATTCATGGATTTATATCACAGTACTTGCACATATTTATACAAACAAGTACTATTTTTAAAAGGATAACAAATATAGGTCCTATTTTGTGTTGTAGAGGCTGGTAAAATCCGAATTGGACAAGCTTTGTTGGAGAAGGTCCCCGTTTTCTTTCAAATTTATGACAGTAGAATAGAAAAATTATATTAAAAATTCAAAAATATTTCATTTGCTTTTTTTATATCAAGATTAATGTAATTAGAGATCGTAAACAGAATATTTTAGTTAGGTCAACCGGAGGATAAACTCACTTAAACATGAGGTTTCAGATTAATGTGTAGGAGTGCTAACATAAGTGCACTTAAGTTAAAAGTTAAGCTAATTGTTTATATTTACTTCATAAATGTACATATCTTTTGAAGAAAACACCCGAAACATACCCGAATCTTCATCGATGTTTTTGAAAATAAGTTGAAAATATTTGTAATTGAATTCTTTCAAAAATAAGTGAAAATTAAGCACTATCGTTTTATTTTTTTTTCAGTCATATAGTTTTGACAAATTTGACTTTTTAATTTATTTTTTGATGTAGCGGCTAAAAAGCTAAAAATCTGGACGATTTGCATGATCAACATCTTCATTACAAAATAGAAACTAGCTTTTAACTATAAAACGTATGTTTTTACAACTATAATTATTATTATGGCTCAAGCACCCAATCTGATTCAATTAAACTAATGGCATTTCTGGAATCAACAAATGATTTTATTTTAAGGCAAGCAGTTTTAAAATCTCTTTTTCTAGTTCTTTAAAACCAGTGTAATAAAAAATATATTAACTAAGCGCGGACCACTGGCTTATGCAAGGTATTTGCGGTTTTTTTTATTTATTTAAGGGTTATTGTTTATCGAAAAATAAACTTTCTTGTCTGTAGCTGTAGCAAATTCTTTTTTCATTTTTGAGATCCGAAAATAACAAGTTTTTTGTAAATATAATGTATTAGAATATTCGAATAAAATTCGGTATGCATTTGTTGCGCAAGCCTCTGTTCTAGCCGGTATATAAACCGGATATATTACCCAGACCCATATATATGCTGTACGCATTTTACGAAGCCCTAAATCTGTTACGTAGTAACACAACATGTTTTCATTTTTCTCGATAAATATCTTAGATCATTTGTTTAATGTCACCTTCTAATGAATAGGTTGTGCCGGCATAACGAGATGAAGCGATCTCAAAGAATGGTAGCGATGGCCAAAATAAATGCCAATCAAAACGGCAATAATGAAAATGAGGTACGGACATTTTTTTAGAATTGATCAAAAATTCACTACGTGTGAAATATTCACTGTGAACAAAATCTTAAATTTACTATTATGTTAATATTAAAAAAATAAACGGTGAAATGGTAAACTGGTAATGAGATTTTATATAAGTAAGTAGTTGCTAGTAGCAACTAGGCATCTTGTTAATATATAATTTTTATTTCAATTATTTAAAAAATCAAAACAAATAATTAAACGTCTTCTATAAATACATTAGTTAATATTGACAATTTAATTAAATAAATTAATTACTATTTTTATCTATGAATATAATGCAAACAGAAAATTGCAATAAATTAAAAATACAATAAGAATAAGGTTTATTTTTCTATTTTATAATTATATTTGAAGACACAAGTTCATGAAGGGTGTATGTGACAATTTTTTCAAAATATGTTTTTTATGTTAAAGTACGTTGTTCGAACCTAGAGATCTTTCAAACAAGTCAAACACGTTTTAAAATTAATATTTTCTAGAGTGTAAAGGATCTATGTACACAGTAAATTTTTAAATGTAAGTGCATAAAGGACCTATGTACACAATGTACATATATACAGTGATGAGCGCGCTAATATCCGGCAAAATAGCGCAAAAAATGGACAATACTAAATTGTGAGATAAAAAAAAAATAAAACTAGTCGAGCTGGGATATTTAGCGATATTAACCTATACATTTACATTGTATTGATTGTTTCCCACCTTTACACGTATCAGAGGAGTATGTCAACTAAAACTGTAACTGTGACAGTGGCATTTCTCAAACTCGTCCGATACGTTTAAAGGTGGGAAACAATCAATATAATTTCCTTGTGGCATTTTTATGATTAATTATTTATATGGGAGATTATATTACTTGGAAGTCAATAGAAAGAAAATACCAAGATTAGTAAGTCAATAATATCGAGCTAGTACATATTTTATATTTTAGTACATATTACTTATATATCTAGTATTATTAATATATTTATAATTTAAACCTGTTACAAGTCAGAATTTGGTATTATTTTTTGAGAGTAAATTAAATGTAAGACCAAATACTTACGATGTCGGGATAGTATCACAAGGTTTTTTCCTGGTTTTCCCTTGTGATTTACTATGAAGTCTCTAACGCGAGAATTTTACTGTCGTTGCATTTGGTTGTCTTTTTAAAGACAGATCACATGCTATAATTTTTTTGTGACGGATATTCTTGAGTTAGGGTTGATTTCATGTAATCGAATGAACTATCTTTCAGTAAGTCGTCCCAGGAACGCAACTCATAAATATTGGCAATATCATTTTAAAGTCTTTCTTCTACTTTAAAATGTATAATATATGTATGACATGCCAATATAAATGAGTCAGATTAAATAAATTATTAGAAGAATTTTTTTTTTGCTTAGCAACAACACTTTTGTTTATTCTAGTAATATTTTGTATTTTGACAACGGCACCCGATTTGGGCGTCGAAACGTTAATAAAATATTTTTTTTCATTTTAATTGTGTCTTATTTCCCATATAAATAATTAATCAATATAATGTCAATCTATAAGTTACTATCGCTAAATTTAACACCTCCATTAGTGTTCGTCTCTTTTTATCTCACAACTTAATATGTTTTTCATCTTTTGCGCTATTTTGCCGGTTAAAAGTACGCCCATCACTGTATAAAAATATATAATAAATTATTATTTTAAATATTTTTAACAAATATATTAGTTTTAGGACTACATATTCTATAAATTTAGTATATTTTGATCTTATAGTAAAAAAATTCTAGTATAAAAATTTTAACATCATTTTTCTCAATAACTTAAAAGTGTGACATAGACCCTTCATGCACTTGTGTCTTCATTTATTTTGATATAGTTATTTAAACACTTTAAAAAGCTATAAGGGAGTTTCCCCAAGAAGTGCATCATTTTTTGGTTATTTCACGTTGAAATATTCGCTTTGACATTTGACGAATATGAACCAATTTTTCATTACCTACAACTTTGCTTCTACTGGGTCTAGAGTCTAGAGAGTTCATACTTTCATAGACCATTTTTTTCAATTATTTATAAGCTATATTTTTACTAAGAATGTTTTTTCGATAAAATACTTCATTTTTAAGTTATTTGCAAAAAACCGTCTAAAAATGTTTTTTTTTGTTGAACAGTGAACATATTGTTTTCTCGCACATAACTCGAAAAGTATTACCTTCGTGAAAAAATGCTATAGAATAGAACAAAAGTTACTTATAATTAGTCAGTTTATCCATTTCTGGACTTACGTATATTTTTCACCCCCGAGAAGAGGTGAAACTCACCCACAGGTCAAAAGCACACATTGGCACAATATACAAAGGAAGTGCTATTTAATATGTTCACAATATACAAGGTGTTTTATAAAATAAGTAAACGATTGTTACAATAAAAGTAAAACTCGACAGATTTTTTGAATTATTTTTCGAAATAAAATAATGTTGATGAACACACTATAAAAAACATGTAGAACTATAATCAATTTTTTTGTAGAAAAGAAAAGTAACGCTGGGCGTGAACGGTGGTCTAAGGCAGAAAAGTCACTAGTATGTGATTATTTTAAGGATCATATTCAGAAGAAAATTGGGTCCAAAACAGGCGAGTGTGCAGAATGGATCCCTAAATATAAGGACTTTCCAAAGAATAAAGACTGGCTGAAAATAAAGACTTATGTCTAATACTAAAGTGTATAATACTTTTAGAGCAAAATGACCCATTTTACCATTTTTCATTTTAAATTAGAAATGTTTATTAGTTTAACCGAATGCATTTTTCTTTAATAGTTATGTAATAAGATATTTTACTTTTTCTTTAGTTTATTTCTATTTTTACACACATGTTTGTTCTACCGAATATAACCTTTTTTTTTAATAAGATGTGTTAAATTAATAAACCATTTTATCACATTTTCAGACTTTTCAATATGCATTTGATCCTATTACCAGTCGTTCCCAAACTTTTTGTTTCTCATGGCTTTACAGATTAATCCATTGAAGTTAATCACAAATAATACAAATTAACATTGGGAGTGAGTTTGTTGACCATTAAGAAGATGGGTATTATTTTTGGCTGCAATGCTCTTCAAATGGGAATTCATTTTTTTTTCGAATCCTGAAAAAACTAATAAGTATTTTTGAAAAATTTAAACGCAGAATGAAAGATTACGTTATTAGCGAGGGCAGAAAGTCCCTGAGAACTTCTATAATGTTTATTTTAATAAGTTACAGGGGTGAAAAACTAAGAGAAAATTTAGTGTGATTTTTAATTTCAAATATCTCATTCAAAATAAACTTTTTATTTATTCTAAGGGACTTTCGGCCCTCGGCAATAATTCCGTCTTTCATTCTGCGTTTAAATTTTTCAAAAATATTTATTGGTTTTTTCAGGATTCGAAAAAAATAAACGCAATGTCCGTGGTAATATTTTCCAAATCTATCTTTGTCTTACAACGCACTCAGTCGAATAGAATATTGTCAGCATATTGTTAGTCAGACAGCGACAATCAGTGACAATTTTAAATATTTGACATGGCATCAGGAATATTTTGAGTTGTTGATTAAATAATATTGATATACAGATAGTGTATTTGACGAATAATTGATTTAAGACGTGAACTTAATAAAAAGTTGTTTATTGTGTATTATTTGTGGAAGGTCCAAGCAGAGAATACATCAGGATAATATATTCTGTGATCCAAGTATTTTGTTGTTGAAGATGTTCAAAATTGTAAGCGTTCCATAGTAACAATATATTATTAAAAAATCACTTTAACATTTTTCCTCTTTTCTCGATTGAGTATTAGTTTTTGTTGTACATATAAATTATTACAATCAGTGAATACATAGTTAGTGAAAAAATTATCACATTTATTAACTGAATTAATAATTTGCAATTATATAAATAGCAGTTATCCAAGAACATTTAAAAACCATCGCTTTAAAGTTAATCATGACATTGTCAAGTAGAATGACATTCTAGTAATGTTTACATATCCATACCAGTGTGAATTTTAATACACGTAATTTGCCGTGTAAAGACAGAAAAAGTACGGATAGCCGTAAAATATTTGCGAATTATGTACCGATGGCCTTAAACAATAATTGAAGAGTGGAAATTCAAAATGGTCTAATTCCATTTTAGTCACATTTGACTTGTAACTGTTGTGAATTTCAACTTCCAAAGGACTTGACCAACACTCATTAGGAGTCCATGCTATAAACTAAAGAACCAACAAAAAACATATAATGCGTGATCCTATGTAAAGAACACACAGTTAATTCAAAGCCCGGGTCGTAAAGTAACCTGGCAACACAGCAGGGCTTCCTAAAATGTATTAAGTATACTTTTTTACACATTTGGGCTTCGATTTGCTGGATTATACTCCGGGCTACTAATAGTCTATATAGTACATATAAAAAAATAAATGAAAGAAATTATTTCCCCTCTCAGGTTGCTCTTGATAAACTCGTTACCCTGATCATTTTAATAGAAAATACACTCCTATAAGATGAATATTTCACCCGGGCTGTGGGTTGTCTGTTAAGTGTTCCGGGCTTCTAATTGTCCGATTGGTATGTATATATATTATATATATATATATATATATATATATATATATATATATATATATATATATATATATATATATATATATATATATTACGACTTTAGGAAGCCAAAAAAGCTATATCGCACCGGTCATACGAAGCCCGACACCTCCTTACGAAGCCCGGATTCGGGCTTCGTAATTCTTTAATGTTATTTCCCCAAAAAACGTACTTTACACCATCTCTCGATATTTTAACACAGCTCAGAACATGTGAATCCGCTTGGGCTTCATATATATTCGGACAAATTTTAGAAATGTACCATAGGTAGCTCTGAAATCATGATTAACAATACGAAGCCCGGGCTGCTTATGCCTGGAATTATTATCAAAACATACACTCGTAGTTCATGGTATCTACCACCAGTTTGTGCTGCGAAAAAAAGTATATACTCTGTAGAAGTTCAGCAGCGTTAGGAAGCCCACATTGAGCTACCGATTATAAGAAGCCCTGAAGTTTGGCAACGTTTTTGCGTATTCCTCAAAGTACTATTAGCTTGTAAACATTTTTATTATTACCTGGCCATGCACAGTTTTCGTATTTTTGGTCGTTCATCGTCATTAATCTTGTGTACTAAGACTCCCGAGAACAGATTATGGTAATTCTTAGCGTTACCTGTACACAGTAAGATACCGACAGAAAAAAGATTTAAAAATTGAATCGCAAAAGAATTATTTATTTTAATTGATACAATTAGTACAAATTAATACTTTGTATTACTAATTTACTATTTTAGTTTGTAATAAGCCACAAAATTTGCTACCAAATAGGAAATTAATATGACAAATTAAATTATTGTTTTTTTTTATTTAAAAAAGGTTAATGCCTCGACAACTAATGGCCATTGGCATGGTAGGTACGGTAATTTTTAACAGTTAGGTACCTAGTGTAATGTGTAGTGTATGTGTGTTGAGTAAGTGTCTTGTTACTTTGCAAAGTTGACGTCATTGTCTTTGCAAAGAGACGCTAACGGTATCCGAACGTCTGCGGTCCCTCCGGTGAGTACCGATCCCACAAGTACAGAAACTATTTTCATTTATTAATTTATAATAAATGAAACACTTCTGACCCTGGTGAGATTCGAACTCACAACCATTCGGATTTTTCGATCCAAAGGTAGGCGCTCTTACCACTCAGTCAAGGACGGGGTTAAAGTTATTATTATTAAACATTACTTTATAAAATTAAAAATAGTCATTCTTATGAATTATGCGTATTATTCTGATTCTGATACGATGAACACTTGTTTGATGGGTCTGAGCCACACAATTGAGGGTTAGGCCACTGTTTCATTCGTATTTTTAGTATCTGTCAAGGCAACAATACATTATGTAGTGCCATCTTGCCAAATATAGAGCTAGATTGTGTAGACCATTGTTGAACGATATATCCAATTTTTCTGCTTTTATTGATGTATTAATCTAAAAATGCTCAATTTGTGGACTGTGCCACTGTTGCTCTGAGCGCCTCATTTAATACAAATACAAAATATTTAATACAAATGCATATAGATTTTCCCTTCGGAAAAAATCAAACAATATAGATGTTTTTTAATTTCATTAAGGGGATGGGTACGTAGTTTCTGCTGAAATGCTACTCAAATGGGATTCATTTTTTTTTTTCGAATTCTGAGAAAACTAATAATTATTTTTGAAAATTTTAAACTCAGAATAAGAGATTACGTTATTAGCGAGGGCCGAAAGTCCCTGAGAACTTCTATAATGTTTATTTTAATAAGTTACAGGGCTAAAAAACTAAAAGAAAATTTAGTGTGACTTTTAATTTCAAAATATCTCATTCAAAATAAACTTTTTATTTATTGTAAGAGACTTTCGGCCCTCGGTAATAATTTAGTCTTTCATTTTGCGTTTAAATTTTTCAAAAATATTTATTGTTTTTTTTTTCAGGATTTGAAAAAAAATGAACACAATGTCCGTGGTAATATTTTCCAAATCTTTGTCAGTAGTAAATAGAATATTGCCAGCATATTGTCAGTCAGACAGTGACAATTTTAAATATTTGACCTGGCATTGGGAATATTTTCAGTTGTTGATTAAATAATATTGATAATGTGTTTAATAAATAATTGATTTAAGACGTGAACTTAATAAAAAGTTATTTATTGTTTATTATTTATGGAAGATCCAAAGCAGAGAATACACCAGGATATATTCAGTGATCCAAGTATTGTGTTGTTACAGATGTTCAAAATTGTAAGCGTTTCATAGTAACAATATATTATTAAAAAATCACTTTATCACTTTTCCTCTTTTCTCGATTGATTATTAGCTTTTGTTGTACAGTAGATAAATTATTACTGAATACATAGGTAGTGAAAAAATTATCAGTAGTAATTGCACAAGAGCTCTGAAATTATCGCATTTTTCCCGAGTGACACTTTGACAGTATTAATTTCACGACCCGAAGGGGAGTGAAATTACGTCAAGTGGCACGAGGGAAACAATTCGATAATAATTTCAGAGATCGAGCTGCAATTTGCTGCGATTATTTCATGAATAAAACTGTTTAAAACCAAAATTTTATTGTAATTTATTTATGTAAGTACAAATTAGTACAATTAAACACACAGTTGTTATAAATATTTGACGATTGAAAGTCATCACTTTTATAAGTTTTAAAACAGTAATTGTCATTAATGTCACTGAATGTATTTTTTCACAGCAACGAAGGGCATCTGACGTAATATACTTGACGATGGGATATTATCAAAAATGATCAATTTAATTTGTATTTCTGTAGCATTCTATTGGTCGGAAATATGAAATAATCATATTAATTAACTGAATTAACAATTAAGGCAATTAATTATACTAGTAAAAGTTATCCAAGAACATTCAAAAGCCATCTTTACAGTTAATGATGAAATTGTCAAGTAAAGTTTACATATCCATACCAGTGACAATTTAACTACACGTAATTTGTCGTGTAAAGACAGAAAAAGTAGGGATAGCCTTAAAATATTTGCGAATTATGTACCGATGGCCCTAAGAAATGTTTAATAAACAACATATTAAAAAGTTCTAATCTAGAAGTGCGCACTTAATTTTTTATTAAACAAATGAACTGCGAAATTAGATGTTTCTTTAAAAAAATGTGTAACTAATAAAATTTTTCTTATAAAGCTCTCAAATTTGCACAACTTACCTTTCAAACATCTTACTAAACAATGTTTCATTCAAAAAAATGCCAAAAATTTAATTCAAATGATATGACGCAAAAATGCAATTTTTGAAAACTTTTACGTAAGTTTTAAGTAAAAACGTAGTTTACAGAATTACCAGCACTTTAAAACGGTATTACTCAAGTTTGAAAAGATTTTTTACAATTTTATAGGTGATTTTTTAAAGCATTTGATATATTTTTTAAAATTTACTCAATAATTTTATTTTAGAAATGAAACTATGAAACTATGAATGAAACTATTCCTTTTTGACAAAAATTAAGAAAGATAACAAAAATGTACCTAATACAAAAACCGAAAATTACCAACTAAAAAATTGTTTATAAAAAGTGATCAAAAATATTTTCTCTAAAACTTACCTAAAATAAATTTAATAATAAGCTTGAACAATAATAAATTTTCAACAAAAAAATATTTTTAGCTCTTAAACATTATGTCTGCGTAACTTCGAACCTATTAATAACTTTTTTATTACCAGTTTTACGAAAAAAGTTATTCTTTATAAAATAATCTGCATCGTATATGATCTCAGATGCAACCATCAAATATCAAATTTTATTAATTTTACATACGAGGTTTTACATACGATTTTACATTTTGACATACGAGGTATGTAAAAAATATGAATTTCACTCAAGAGTAAAGTACCTTTAGATTTCACAATTTCGAAAATCGTTATTAAAAAAAGTTGTTTGGAATTACAAAATATGTTTCACTGAATTGAACTCAACCATTTACTGTTGAACAAACCATACTGAACTGTTAAGCAAAATGTTGTTCTGAAGCTATTTCCTTGTGGCATTTTTATGATTAATTATTTATATGGGAAATAAGCCACAATTAAAATGAAAAAAAAAAATAATAATTTTATTAACGTTTCGACGCCCAAATCGGGTGCCGTTGTCAAAATACAAAATATTACTGATTACAGTAATATTTTGTATTTTGACAACGGCACCCGATTTGGGCGTCGAAACGTTAATAAAATTATTTTTTTTTCATTTTAATTGTGGCTTATTTCCCATATAAATAATTAATGTTAAGCAAAAGTCATATTTTTTACATACCTCGTATAAAATTGAAAAAGTTTGATATCTGATGGTTGTTTTTTGGACTTTAGACCAGAATAGAGTATTTTATGAAGAATAACTTTTTTTCGTAAAATTAATAATAAAATAGTTGAAATAAAATAATGATGATGGGTATCCGTAATTTGAGAAAACATTGAATTTTTTTTCAATTATAATGATATAATTATAATAAAACATAGTTTTTAATTCCCAACAACTTTTTATAATACCCATATTTTGATATTCTGGAATATAAAGGTACTTTACTCTTTAACAAAATTCGTATTTTTGACATACCTCGTATAAAATTGATAAAACTTGATATCTGATGATTGGGTTTTAGATTTTAGACTATGTAGAGCAATTTATGAAGAATAAACTTTTTTTCGTAAAATTTGTAATAAAAATGTTTCAAATATGGTTCCTTGCTGCGCAGACATAGTGTAGAAGAGCTTCTTTATAAGCATTTTCAAATTGTAATGCCATATTCGGATTCAGCATAATCAAAAACAAAATAGAAACAAAATTCAACGATATTTTTAAAATTATTTTAAATTATATAATTTAACATGATTGTTTGGAATTAAGAACTATATTCTGATATGCAATTTCATCCTTCTAATGTAAAAAAAAATTTGAAAATTTTTCTAATCAACAATATTTTTAGTTGTTTATTTCAATTATGATACATATAGATATTTGTATAACAAGGGAGGAAAGTGCTTCTTTTCCTCCCGAGAATGAAGTTTACTGCCCGACGCGTAGCGGAGGGCAGTAATCATTCAAGGGAGGAAACGGCACTTTACTCCCATGTTATACATATGGTTTTTCCACCTTCCTCAAATAACAAGTCATTTTTTCATTTTTACTTAATTTACTTATGTAACTAACCAACAAAATTTATTAGAACTAAAACTAATAAGTACGTACAATATAACTGTCAACTGTCAAATATAAGTCAAAATAAAAATGTAAACATTGTTAAATCAAAATAACAATTTACAGTTTTTTACCATTCTGTGAAATACAGAGTGCTTTATAAGTAAACGTTAAAATGTATACAAACTTACGTAATAGAAAATAGATATTGTACAGGGCGTCAATAAGTTATATTTTTATGAATGAAATACCATGATGTCACTTTTACTTTTCTTCCCTAGGGAGGAAAAGTACAACTTTGCTCCCTACAATCAGGTCCGGAAAAGTATACTTTCGGTAGAAGTAGGTGGAAAACTCTTTTATTATTCATTTTACGAAAAACAGTTATTCTTTATAAAATGTTCTACAGGGTCTAAAACCTAAAATACAACCGTCTAATATCAAATTTTGTCAATTTTATACGAGGTATATAAAAAAATATGAATTTTCCCAAGAGTACTTAAATAATATACCCTTATTATTCACAATATTGAAAATTGTGCTTATGTAAAGTTGTTTAGAACTAAAAACCATAATTAACCCGCCAGTGGTCGCTATATGAGATTTTCTCTCGCGGTTTCAGAAAATTGCACAGAATTTTTTTTCTGGGAAATTATAAGATCTGTAGTTCCTTCTAGTCTCCTAACTATCCTCCCTCGACAATCTAATAGAATCGTCCGCTTAGATAGTGACTCAGTTGACCTAATATCACCCAATTGTTGAGTCAGCGCGCTTCAAGTGAGACATTCTCTCATCAAGCGACCACCCGCGTTACGAACTGTACATAAAAATTAATTTTATTTTGGCACTTAAAACCTAAAATAATGTAAAAAAGATTGTAATTGTCATCAATCAATTTTTCCAGAGCATTCTTGTTATATTTGTGTGCTGTGCCGTAAATTATCAAGATACGGAGATTGATTAATATTGGTTTAATTCCGATTATTTCTTTTTATTTTATTATATTATTATCTATATTATGTTACATTCTTTTTTTCTTATTATTAGTTAATAAAAAAAGTTTAAAAACTGTTTTAAAAACTTTATTTTGTAAAAAAAAGGTAAAATTTGGATATGTGAGAGAAAATCTCACGCGCGACCACTCGCGTAACAATCTACCTAGCGACCAATGCCGGGTCGCTAGGCTGGGAATCTATCTTTGGTTGGGAAATAAGCCACAATTAAATTTAAAAAATAATTTTATTCGCGTTTCGATGCCCAAATCGGGTGTCGTTGTAAAAATATAAAATATTACTAAAATTTACTCGGTAATATTTTGTATTTTGACAAGGACATCCGATTTGGGCGTCGAAACGTTAATAAAATTATTTTTTCAATTTAATTGTGACTTATTTCCCAATCAAAATAATTATAAAAATCCCACAAGAAAACAGCTTCAGAACAACACTAAAAACCATCTTCCAATATTCCATCCTTCTCATTGAAATATTCTGAACTATAAAGGTACTTTATTCTTGATCGAAATTTATCTTTTTTGACATACCTCGTATAAAATTAATCAAAATTGATATAAGATGGTTGTATTTAAGGTCTTTGGCCATGCAGAACTTTTTACAAAGGATAACTTTTTTTAGTATAATTAATAATAGACCAGTAAGGATCTGTTTTTAGACGGATGTGAGAGGTGGCATTCAGATTTTTGCGGATAAAGTTAGGTGATAACTTCGTTAATAATAATTGATTAATGCTCCGTCTCAAATATGCCCGGAACATTAATAAAAAAAATAAAATATTTAAAAATTTCAAGAAATTTCGTTTTTTTTTTCTAATTTTTTTGCTTATAACTTTAAAACGATTCATTTTGGAACAAAGTCGTATAGGAATAAAACAAAGGTAATTAAATTTTCTATCAGATGCGATTGGTTAAAAATCTCTTAATTAATCACCCTTGCTGCAAAATAGCAATAAATATAAAATAAGGGGGCAAAACAAGCCTGTTTTTATTCAATTATTTTCCATCACTTAGGTTACACTTGGAACCTTCCTAATTCGCTTAGAAAATTTTTGTAATGTGCTAAAACCGTACACCAAATTTCATTAAAATTGACTTACTAGATTTTGAATAATAATTTTGCAATCTAAACTTTTTTTAAAAAATTAAAATTTTTTAAAATCTTGCACAACAAAAACTAGTATATACAAAGATTTGTCAATTTTTTTACATATAAAGAAGCACCCCACCTATCTAATGCACTTTACAGAATTAAAATCGGATTGTTTAAGCAGCTTCAGCAATGTTTTAAAGTTATAAACAATTTTTTGGCTTATAAACAAATTAGTCCTGTGGCCAGGAGGGGGTGCTGCGGGCTCCTTTACTTACCCAAGATTTTTATGTATTTTTTGACCCGTGGAACACGATTTTTTTGGGTAACAGTTGATCCGGATATCAATAAAATTGGTATAAAAGAACTTGAGGAATTACATAACATCGATTTTTCGCAAAATAAAACATTTTTTTTTAATTTCTTGGGTAAGTCTAAGCAAAAAATGTTCTTACAAGTTTTTTCGTAGGATGCATAGTTTTCGAGATAAACGCAGTGGAACTTTCAAAAAATCGAAAAAGTGCAATTTTTGAACGCGAATAACTTTTGATTAAAAAATAAAATAGCAATTCTGCTGACAGAATTTGAAAGTTTAAATCAAATTATACCGGTTTTAATTATTTGCATTGCTAAAAATTAATTTTTTATTATTAAACAAAGCTATTTGTTTATAAGCCAAAAAATTATTTATAAGTTTAAAACATTGCTGAGGCCCCTTAAATAATCCGATTTTAATTCTGTAAAGTGTATTAGATAGGTAAAGCACCTCTTTATATGTAAACAAATTAGACAACTTCTAAATGGTCTACTTTATGTTCAGAAAGATTTTAAAAAATTTGAACTTTTTTAAAAACATTTAAATTGCAAATTTATTATGCAAAATCTATTAGGTCGATTTTAATGAAATTTGGTACACGGTTTAAGTATGTTACAAATAATTTCCTAAGCGAATTACTAAGGTTCTAAGTACCACCGAAGTGGTTAAAAACATTGAATAACAACAGGCATATTTTGCCCCCTTATTTTGTATTTATTGCTATATTGCAGAAAAGGTAATAAGTTAAGACATTTTTGACCAGTCGGATATCATACAAAATTCAATTATCTTTATTTTATTTCTGTACGACTTTGTTCCAAAACGAATCGTTTTAAAGTTATAAGCAAAGAAACAGAAAAAAATCGACGTTTTTCGAATTTTTAAATATTTTATTTTTTTTATTAATGTTCCGGGCATATTTGAGAAGGAGCATAAGTAAATTATTATTAACGAAGTTATCACCTTACTTTATCTGCAAAAATTCGAATGCCATCTTTCACATCCAAAAATAGACGTTTTTTCACAGATCCTTACTGGTCTATAATAAAAGAGTTATCATAATTGAAATAACTGAAAATAATGTTGTATATCCATAATTAAAAAAAATTCAACTTTTTTTTAATTAGAAAGATGAAATGGCATATTAGAATATAGTTCTTAATTCCAAACAACTTTTCATTACAACAATTTTTAATATTTTGAATAATAAAGCTACTTTACTCTTGAGTAAAATTCATATTTTTTGACATAATATCTCGTATACGGCTTAAAAAAATGAACTGATGGTTCTATTTTTAATTTAGACCATGCACAACTTTTCACGTTGACGAACAGAACGTCTATAGTCGTCTAATTTCCATTGATGTAATGTGACACAACGTCTATATACGTTGAATTTTTCCCTATTCTACTTTGCAAAATACATATAGTGTCACAACACTTGCTTATACATTTGACGCAGTGTCCGTCAACGTGTTAATTGGACACACTGTACAAAACAATTATTGTTATTGTTTAAACAAATAATAAACAATTAGCGGCAAAATCTGTGAGTAGAACTTTTTACTTTAACATGTATATAAACTAACAAAAAAAGTTTTAGAAAAAGATAATCTTGTTTGAATTGCTCCGAAACAATGCATCTTTTCGTTCTATCGTGACTCTTCTAAAATGCTTCGTATAGATTGCTGAATAGAATTGGTCTTCTTATAACAGGCAATATGTCGACTTATATACACATATAAGGATCTCGTAGAACAGTCGTATTATTTAAACGTAAATTAAAACATGCCAACATCGTCGGGCTTCGTATAATGCGTAATCCATATACACTGTGAACGCGTTTATACGAGTGGGCTTCGTAAGACTGTAGGAATAAGACAGTGCTACAATCCCCTTACCCCGTAAACCGCGGGCTTCCATTCATCGGCAGGTTGTAGCGGGCTTCCTATCATTTGTGAGCCATATATATATATATATATATATATATATATATATATATATATATATATATATATATATATATATATATATATATATATATATATATATATATATATATATATATATATATATATATATATATATATATATATATTAATTATATATATTAATATATATATATATATATATATATATATATATGTTGTTCTGAAGCTATTTCCTTGTGGCATTTTTATGATTAATTATTTATATGGGAAATAAGCCACAATTAAAATGAAAAAAATAATTTTATTAACGTTTCGACGCCCAAATCGGGTGCCGTTGTCAAAATACAAAATATTACTGAATATTACAAAATATTCAAAATACAAAATATTACTGAATAAGTAATATTTTGTATTTTGACAACGGCACCCGATTTGGGCGTCGAAACGTTAATAAAATTATTTTTTTCATTTTAATTGTGGCTTATTTCCCATATAAATAATTAATCATATATATATATATTAATTATATATATTAATATATATATAGTAATAATATATATATGACAATAATATATATATTATAACAGTCATATATATATATATATATATATATATATATATATATACATCCCGCTATCATTATGTCATCTTTTCATGTTGCAGTCATTTGGCATCACTAAGAAATACTATCATTTTCGAATTTTAATTCGTGTATGTTTGTTGAGCGCATTTTTTAATGCCCTGTATCGTTCCCAATTTTCTAAAATTTTGATTTTAAAAATTTAAATTATATACAAAAATTTTTACACTTCACAGCCATTTTGATTTCCACCACATAAAAATGTGTATTTGCGGTCTATTTGCCGTCAATCGACGTTGCCACGAGTTAAAAATATCGATCGTTTGAGGCCAGGTAGAAAAGGTATATTATAAACTATATAAAAGGTGGGTTCTTTACCTGTTCGGCTGGTTTACAAAGCAAGGGTCCAAATATTTTACGAGTTGAATTGTGTTTATTTTATTTCATCTGTTAAATTATATTTTTCTCATAACGACTTAAAATATTTGTTTGAAAAATTAATTTTGGGTCATTCCATTTCAAATCACTCAATTTTGGAGCAAAAAAAAATTTGGACCTCCGATTTGTCTGAAAATTGGTATATAGCTTCTGCGGGACGTAAAAATAAGATATTTAGGGCCGGTACTTTATGTCTCCGTTAACAGCCGGTTAGTTAACCGGGGTTTAATCGGGACAGAAATATATGCATAAAATAGACATACACGCAATTATACTTATTATTATGTTCATAAATAATTATAATAATAATTACAATTGCTTTTATTACAACGCAAGAGGCCCTATCAGGTACTTTTCTGTCCCGATTAAACCCCGGTTAGCTAACCGAGGTTTAACCGGGACATAAAGTACCGGCCCTTAAGGTCAAAAAATCTTCTTCTTTTTTTCTCAAAATGGTATTTTATTCGATTTTACAGTGATTTGGTGTTTATTTATACAAATTTCCATTTTCTCTCCTAAAGTATCAATGGAAAACATAATATTTTAATAGAAGGGACTCAAAAATGTCTTTATATGGCATTATAACAAGTTACTTTGATTCAAAACAAGCTTTTGGTCAAATTTTATAGTGTAGAAAACGTTAAAATACCGTTTTTTTACATTTTTCTCCATTCCCAAAATGCATCATAATCGATTTGGCTGAAAATTTGCCCACAGATAGACAAAACATAGGACTTTAAGTGATCATAAGGATTTGAATATTATTACAATACCCAAAAAGTTACATGCAATATTATAGTCAAAAATATAGGCGTCTACTGTAAGTAAAATTAACTCGAAAATATCGAACTCACGACAAAAATTGTTAAAAAGAAATTGTAATAGTTGTAAATACGATTTATTTGGAACAATTTCAGTTCCTTCCATTTTTGTCGAAAAGTTAAAAATGGCGGAGATATTGAGCAAAACAGGTTCTCCTTTAAAATCAAGATGGTCGCTAACGTAACGGAGGAATTCATTCGCGATTTTAAATTTAGGCTACTATTGACTCCCCTAAAGATCAGAAAAATAAATTTTTGTGCAGCTTGGCATTCAAGGTCAAATGCTATCCCGACTGGACTAATATATACTTTTGAGTATGATATTACTGCATGTAACTTTTTTGGTATTGTAATATAATTCAAATCCTTCTAACCACTTAAAGTCCTATCTTTTAGCTATTTGCGGGCAAATTTTTAGCCAAATCGATGATTATGTATTTTGGGAATGGAGGAAAATGTAAAAAGTATTTTAACGTTTTTTACACTATAAAATTTGATCAAAAACTTGTTTTGATTCAAAATAACTTGTTATAATGCCATATAATGACATTTTTGAGTCATTTCTATTAAAATATTATGTTTTTCATTGATACTTTACGACAGAAAATGCAAATTTGTTTAAATTATTATTATTATTATTAAATAAACACCAAATCACTGTAAAATCGCATAAAATAACATTTTGAGAAAAAAAGAAGAAGATTTTTTGACCTTAAATATCTTCTTTTTACGTCCCGCAAAAGCTATATATCAATTTTCAGACAAATCGGAGATCCAAATTTTTTTGCCTGAGTGATTTGACATGGAATGTACCTTTTACATTTTCGTTTAATTTACTTACGGTTTTTGTTCAGAATTTTGAAGAAACGCTTGGTTTGACATAAAATTTGGGACACGCATAGCTAATACGTTAAAGAAAAAAAGTGATATTGTGCCGATATGTGCTTTTGATCTGGAGGTGAGTTTCGTCCGTTATCGAGGATGAAAACAAATACGTTCAAATAAGTCCGGAATTGGATAAACTGACTAATTCTAAGCAACTTCTATTTTATAGAGTTTTTTCACTAAGTCAATACTTTTAGAGATATTTGCGAGTGAATATGTTCATTTTTCAACAAAAAAAACACGTTTTTAGACGGTTTCTCGCAAATAACTCAAAAAGTAGGTACCTACTTTATTGAAAAAAAATTAGCAAATAGCAAATATAGCTTATAGAAAAGTGAAAAAATGGTATATGTGTCAGGTCTGTAGACCCAGTAGAAGCAGAGTTATTGCTAAGCTTTGTTTTAAAACCAAGAGGAGTAGGTAAACTAAAAAGACAGATTCACACCCAAGAAAGTCACTAGAAATATCTTCAGATACATCTTTTTTGGTTGATCATATCGGCCTTTGACGGTAATATTGACTAAAAATCTACAAATAAAAGGAATAACGCAGAAAATACAAAAATCGCTGATAAAATAAATAAACTAACCTATGAAATGCCAATAGTGTTAAAATTTTATAAATGTCATTATTGTCAAAATTTGATATGAGTAAAATTGCCTGACGTTTTACCAATTACAAACAAGGTACGGCGCGGGAAATTTGAATTACTCCTCTTGGTTTAAAAACAGACTATAGTGAAAAATAAGCTCTTATATGTCAAATTCCAAATCGAATATTTTAACGTGAAATAAAAAAAAAT
Source organism: Diabrotica virgifera virgifera (assembly GCF_917563875.1). NCBI lineage: Eukaryota > Metazoa > Arthropoda > Insecta > Coleoptera > Chrysomelidae > Diabrotica > Diabrotica virgifera. The sequence continues at coordinate 111,377,125 of NC_065450.1, forward strand.
GAAACACTTTTCTGGGAAAACTTATTACAACTTTTTTAAAGTGTTTAAGAAAACGTTTATTTTTATTTTTTTTTTAAGTTTCTAGCAGCAAGAGTAAGCAAGTTACGCTCAAAATACAGTTGTTCCTTTTTTTTTGGTTAAAAATATCGTAAAAATCTCCCTCTAATTAACAGCCCAAATGGAATTAATCGTTACCACTTCACAAGTAACTTTATGTATTGTTTGTGTTTGTAAGTTTCATCAGTTCAAAGTGCTTATTTGTGAAAAAATTTGGTTTTAAAGTAAATTTTAAATCTTTAATTTTGAAAAAAAAGACTTTTTTCAAAATAACTTAAAAATTATTAGTGATACCAAATATCTTAAAGAGTAAAAAATGTAGGTTTTGCTTTTTTAAATATTTGTGATTTTTTGATTTTCTGGAAAACAAAAATTGGTTAAGATATGACTGTTTAAAATTTGCATATACATACTCGTGACTAGTGATTCGTTCGAGCCCTTTCAACAAAACCCCTTTCAAAAATAAGCATTTTTAACCAATGCAACTTACAGATCATATACAGGGTGTCCCCGAAAATAGTGCGTTCCTTAAAGGTATAGATAGAAAGCACAATGTAGAGCAAAAAATTCTTATAACATTTTCAGCCGTTTAAAACTTTTATAGAACAAAATTTGCTTAGAATTAGAATTAGTCAGTTTATCCACCCCCGGACTTACTTTGAACGTATGTTTTTTCACCCCCAAGAAGGGGTGAAAGTCACATCCAGGACAAGAGAACATATCGGCATAATCTCACTTTTTTCTTTGGCATTTTAGCTACGTGTGTGCCAAATTTCATGTCAATCCAAGCGGTTCTTTAAAATCTGGAGGTTTTGCGATATTTTACCGTGAGTGAATGGAATAATTGCCGTTGTCACTTTTAGATAAGAAGTCATTATTACAATGACATAGTCAGGTTAACTGAATTATATAATTATTGTTTTTATCATTAAATGTGAAAACCTAGAATTATCCATGTCTGTCCGTCAATAAACACAACTCCTCTGTTAGTAGGACAGAAAGAATGACAAATAAGGTGTCAAATGAAAGCCTATAACCAAAATATGATATTACATGTGAGAAGTTTGACCTCGGACTGCCTGTTCCAGAGTTGCAACCGAAAGTACTGTTTTAAATTCGTCGAAATAGTACAAACTATTATTCAACGCGACTAAGAAAGACCAGAACAAATACATACTTCCGGTTTCATGCCTGTCTGTTCGTCCATGTCTGTCGGTGAACAAAATTCATCAGTCATATCAACTGACAAAAAGTTACACGAAGAGTTCAAATATCGACTGCCGGTTCAACTTCCGGTCACTTTGGGTGAAAAATTAGAACTTACGATGTCCAATTGCTTGTTACAATTTTTTTTATAAGTGTTCTACTCTATCTATTCTGACTTCTTCTATAACTTACTTAGATCACATATAATTTAATACAGTTTTGATGTAAGGGTCTTCAAAATTTATGTGGTGAGTTCCGGTATGTGATGAATGAAAAACGACTCCATAAGCAGAAGAAAAAAGTGTTCTTTAAAGTGTTCTCAAGACCTAAAACAATACATCGACTCACAAGAGCGTTGTGTCAGTAGCAAAAATTCGAGTTGGGGTTCGAATTACTTTCTCATGCGGCTTACTCTCCTGACTTGGCCCCCTCCGATTATTAAGTGTTCCCAAATCTGAAGAAATGACTCGTAAATAAAAAAATCAGCTGAGATAATTGAAGAAAAAATAACTATTTTTCAGAGCTTTCAGAATCGTATTGTGCGCACGGCATCGACATAAAAAATTTGTAAAACCGTTAAAATCGCTGTATTGAACATATTGAATAAAATTAAAGAATTTTCATGAAAACATGTTTTTCATGAAAATATGTTTACTTTTATAGGACGCACTTCAGCAGTTCATAAAAAAAGCTTACAGACTTTCTAATGCTGTTTGCTAAATAGCAAAAATAACAAAAATTTTATTACTCATGAAGAAGATCAAGCAGCTAAATTTAAACTAAAATCATTAGATGGCATATAAATAGATATGGAATAATGGAATAGAAGTTGATATCCACTTCTGAACCCACCTCAGAAGAAGTGGACGAAATAGAGTAATTGGGAGTCCTTCAAAGGTCACCTGAGCACTCAGAACCAAGTACCAGTGCATGCAGCTGCGATAATATTAAAGAGAAATCCGACAAAAGAATTGAGAGGGAACTCTGGACCAAATAACAAAATCCAGTTTAACCTAACACTTCCAGCTTCATATTAATAATAGAAAATCTCCGAAAGACAAATATGTAATGTAAAGAATTAATATCTCAATATTCCGGTCTACTAAACAATAACGACTGGCAAAACATTAAAGTCTTTATTCAAGTCGTATATTCAAAAAATAAGACAAGTAGAGTAATAAATGGATAATTAAAAATTGCGAGAAACAGTGCAAGAAAATTATTTAATAGACCCGAAGACAAGACAAAAATTAATGTGCTAAATAAAAGTATTGATTCGTTACTGCAGAACTAGAACTGTTATATGGAGCTATACTAGTCTGGATCGGTGTAAATTAAATGAGAAAGAAAATAATATAATAAACACACTTTAAGAGCAGATAGAGAAAATATATGGATTATCAGAAGGTTCAAACGGCAGAATTATCAACGATAAACAAGAAAAAGTCAACGAGATAATGATTCTGGATCAACTGTTTTATTATAATTAGGGGTACGGAATTTTCGTTTTTACCAAATAGATGTGAATTTCGGCGAAATTTTGAACATAAATGCGATAAACGTGAAATATGGAGTTTTTGTTTATTTCCGCGAAATACCTGCAAGTGCCCAACTCGCCCGTAAATAAGTAGGTAGTTACGTAGTAAATAAGGCATGGAAAGATTTTACGGAAAGTTTTCTATTGTACATAATTTTTAAAAGGTTGTTTATTTCTCTAACACGTGTTGAAACAGAAGGAACTTTCATTGTTCATCATTAAATAGATAAAGATAAGATAAGGAATTGATATTTTTCAATGTTGATTCTTTGAGAAATATAAATAATCCGACTGTTGTTATCTGCATTTCGGTCTTTTGTATTGGTAAAAATCTAAGTAGGAATAAAAGTCGGCTAATTCTTATTTTCTAAACATATAAATTAGTCAAACAGGACAATCAGTGCTCATTCCGTCAATTTTTATTAAGAACATGGTCTATCAAAAAAGTTTTCATAGTAACATAAAGTTACTTAAAGTATCCCCTAAAATGGGACGCCCTAAAACAATTTTGAGTGATCGAGTCAAAGAATTTGCAACAGATGACCTATATCTGTGTGACACACGACACAATTGCTACACAGTGCAGTTTTCCGTCATTTGCTAAAGCAGCATTACAGAGCATTTGGAGTCCAACGAACAGCGTAGACGCAGAACGATTCTTCAGCACATATAATATTGTAGTGACAGATCGAAGAACAGCTCTTAAAGAGTCGAATGTCGAAATTACAACGATGTTAGCTTTTAATTAATGTTTTCTGTTGTTTTACTCGTAGTTAAAAATAAATGCGAAATTTTGTAATTATAAAAAAAGTAAATGCGAAATTCATGTTTTTTATTTGCGAAAATTCCGTACCCCTAATTATAATTAGTTATAAAATAGCTTCAATGGGGAAAAGCTGTAAGCTTAGACCAAACACCAGTAGGGGGCATCCAATTAATTGAGGAAAAAAATTAAATGTATAACAATATTCACTTCATTTACTGAAAAAGGCATTGTCCCGCAAGAATGGTTGAAATCACAATTAATAGCCCTACAAAAAGACAAGCGCTTAAAAGTGATAAGACCATTGAACAATAAGCATGTAAGCTGCCTTTTAAACACATTCTCAAAAATAATCCATAACACAAGGATTGTTAGGAAATTCTTTTATAGACTTCAGGCAACAAATTCTCCTGATCATGTTTAAAAAACGCACAGAATGTACTAAATAAAAAAAATATTTATCATTTAAAAATATATACCCTTATACTATAACATAATTCTAACGTTGAATATATAATGCTTTCCTGTGGAGTATACAAAGGATGGTCCTGTTTTTCCCGCACGCTGCCTTGTTTAGTCTTCTTTGTCGTTTAATTCGTTAAATTCTATCCTCTTATGTCACGGCTTCAGGAAGCAGTGGATATATGCAGTGAACGGGAGGCCTATGTCGAACAGTGAACGAAGGGAGCCTTTTCGCGCTTATCATGTAGAGAAGTCACTTGTCAAAAACTGGACGTATGTAATCGTATTCAATTTGTTAAATACTGTCACATAATATGTCATACATCTCTGTGCGTTAATCCATTTTATTTCTACAATTTTAAGGTGCTATTACATGCCGCCACTTTGATTTGTCTACAGTCGCATTCTGCCCGTTAAATCCCATCGTTTGAGGCGCTGTACGTCACGATTGGATCAATTGTAGCGAAGCTGCATGACTAAGGCCCTTTTAGCATGTTGCTGTATTTGATTTTTCTGTGCCATTTTATATTATTTGTCAAATACTATTATTTGAGGTGCTGTACATCACGATTGGACCAATAGGACAGTAGATACAAGACTAAGGCCCTTTTGACATGCTGCTGTATTTGATTTTTCTATGTCACTGTATTCTATTTGACAAATCCAGTTATTTGAGGTGCTGTACTCCACGATTGGACCAATAGGAGCGAAGATACGTAAATAAGGCCCTTTTGGCATGTTGCTGTATTTGATTATTCTGTGTCATTGTATTCTGTTCGTTAAACCCTATCATTGGAGTTGCTGTATGTCACGATTGGACCAATAGGACCGAAGATACATAACAAAGGCCCTTTTGGCTTGTTGCTGTATTTGATTTGTTTGTGTCAAATTTGATTCTATTGGTCAAGTCTTATTATTTAAGATGCCGTACGTCACGATTGGACTAATAGGACCGAAGATACGCTACTAAGGCCCTTTTGACATGCTGTTGTATTTGATTTTTCTATGTCATTGTATTCTGTTTGTCAAATCCTATCATTTGAGGTGCTATACATCACGATTAGACTAACAGGACCGAAGATACATAACTAAGGCCTTTTTGACATGCTGCTGTGTTTGATTTTTCTGTGTCATTGTCTTCTATGATGCCTAAGGCATGTCTATGATATGCCTTATTTTTAAACAAAACAAGTAATTGGACTTCGTAAGTCCTAGGTTTTCACCCAAAGTAATCGAAAGTAGAACTGGAAGACGATATTTGAATTTTACGTGTAACTTTGCGTGGATTAATATACGAATTTACTAATTTTGAGTCATTTTTACTAAACTTTGACATTTGTCACCTCATTTGTAATTCTACCCGGTATAATAGCGGAGGAGTTATATTGGCGGTCGTATGAACCGACAGAAAGATTGCCTAGGTCAAATATCTCACCTTTAGTACCATCCTTGGATTATAAGCTTTCATTTGACACCTCATTTATCATTCTAGCTGGTATAATGATGGAGGAGTTATATTCGCGGTCGTACGAACCGACGGAAAGACAGCCTAGGTCAAATATCTCACCTTTAGTACCATCCTTGGATTATAAGCTTTCATTTGACACCTCATTTGTCATTCTACCTGGTATAATGATCGAGGAGTTATATTCGCAGTCGGACAGACCGACGGACAGACCGCCAAGGTCAAATATCTCACCTTTAGTACCATCCTTGGATTATCAGCTTTCATTTGACACCTCATTTGTCATTCTACCTGGTATAATGAGGGAGGAGTTATATTCCCGGTCGTACGGACCGACGGAAGGACAGCCTGGGTCAAATGTCTCACCTTTAGTACCATCGTTGGATTATCAGCTTTCATTTGACACCTCATTTGTCATTCTACCTGGTATAATGACGGAAAAGTTATATTCGCGGTCGTACGGACCGACGGAAAGACAGCCTAGGTCAAATATCTCACCTTTAGTACCATCCTTGGATTATAAGCTTTTATTTGACACCTCATTTATCATTCAAGCTGGTATAATAATGGAGGAGTTATATTAGCGGTCGGAGGGGCCGACGTACAGACCGCCTAAGTCAAATATGTCAACTTTAGTACCATCCTTGGATTATAAGCTTTCATTTGACACCTCATTTGTCATTCTACCTGGTATAATGACGGAGGAGTTATATTCGCGGTCGTACGGACCAACAGAAAGACAGCCTAGGTCAAACATCTCACCTTTAGTACCATCCCTTTGACACCTCATTTGTCATTCTACCTGGTATAATGACGGACAAGTTATATTCGCGGTCGTACGGACCGACGGAAAGACAGCCTAGGTCAAATATCTCACCTTTAGTACCATCCTTGGATTATAAGCTTTTATTTGACACCTCATTTATCATTCAAGCTGGTATAATAATGGAGGAGTTATATTCACGGTCGGAGGGACCGACGCACAGACCGCCTAAGTCAAATATGTCACCTTTAGTACCATCCTTGGATTATAAGCTTTCATTTGACACCTCATTTGTCATTCTACCTGGTATTGAGATCGGACGAGCGTCAGTCTCTGACCAATTAGCGTGGAGTGCACATGGCACAAACATTCTCTGACACGTGATTGGTCTAACCCGATGGGAAAATCCATTCTCCTACGTCATAATCCTAAGACAAAGGAAAATTTGGCAATAAAAGGAGGTGGATTTTCTATCGGAATTCAGTTCGAGCTGTACCTCGTAATCGAAGACTCCTAGGTTCGGTACTTGTTTACCCACCTAGAATCTGACTTTTATTTCTTTTACCTATTGCTATTTGTGTATATGTAGAGAAACGAAACTTTGCTATTTATTTGAATATTTGATATTTCTTTGATATATAATATTTACTTGTATATTTTTGTGTACTGTTTCCAGCGGAATCTCTGCTTGCCAGACCACGCGCTAGAAACGTACCCCATTTATTTGCCATTTTATAGTTGCAATATTTTACATTTTATTTCTTTCGAAAAATAGTGTCCAGTGATATTCCTCTCGTAGGTCAGACACTTAGAACTATTTTTCCCATTTTACCTGTGCATTCTTTGTGGTCTATTTTTATTTCGAAGATACGGTTCAGGTGTTCTTCCTTCCGTAAATTAAGGAACCCCTTTGCCTATTTTCACATTTATGCTTCTTTACTGTTTTATTTCTGTCTTGATTTGTTTAAATTTCGAGAATATGGTTAGGTGTCTTTCCTTCCGTAAGTTAAGGAACCACCTTCACCTATTCTCACGTTTACTTCTTTCGCATTTCCATACTGTTCTCTTTTAGGGTCCGTGTTTCTAAATGTAAGAATTTGCTTTGACTTGTTCTTCTCAGAACTAGCCAAAACTCCTACTATATGCCCACACAGTTCTTTCTTTCAGGTACTGTTCATTTCGTAATGTAAGAAGGCACCTTGACCTAGTTCTTTTCAGAACCAGCCAAGTGTCATAAAAACAGTATAAATTTAATTTTCATTTTATTCTATGATTATATATATATATATATATATATATATATATATATATATATATATATATATATATATATATATATATATATATATATATATATATACATTTCTGTGCCAGGTATTCCTTCCGTAAGTTAAGGAATCATACAACACCTTTTTTTCTTGATTATCATTGCATACATTTCTATAAATACGCTCCAGTGGTATTCTCGTTAAAACGAGTCACGCACAGTGGTGTCATGGTGTGGGAACGCCGTTCCCGCACTGGTTCAGAAAAGAAAAAAAAAATAATAGAGAATTTAGGTTTTGTAAACAAATTTAGCAGTGCGTTCCGGCACTGCGTTCCCGCACTGCTAATTTTGCCATGACACCACTGGTCACGCACCAGAGTTATTTATCCATTTTCGTTGACTTTCTCTACCGCTCGGGTGATATTTCCCTCACGTGGATCACATACCCGAACACACAGCATTTCCAGGTCTGTGACATTTCCCTACGGGATCAAACGCTCACCTATATTACCATTTCTTGTGTCAGACACCGTCTGTACACACGAGAACCAGAAATACTCGTCTAATTTGTTCAAAGACTAATCATGGACACTCGTAATGTTACTACGTCCAACGACGAGGATCTTACTAAGCCGGAAGGGGTTCGAAACGACGAAATGGACACATCCAGCCTCACTCCGCGACAGTATAATGATGGAGGAGTTATATTCGCGGTCGGACAGACCGCCAAGGTCAAATATCTCACCTTTAGTACCATCCTTGGATTATCAGCTTTCAGTTGACACCTCATTTGTCATTCTAGCTGGTATGTTGACGGAGGAGTTGTGATTACAGACAGACGGACGGACAGACGGACGTGGATAATACAAAGTTTTCACATTTTTTCAAAATTGGGTGAAAACAACATGATGCTAGAATGATTTGTTGATGAAAATAATATATACATTCTCAAATTGCCTATTTTTCGGTGTGGATAATATTATATTCAACAGTGATGCCAAATTTCTGATGCCAAAATGATTGATAATGAAAGTGGGATATACGTTTTCATGTATATAGCGGCAGCGACAAAACGGTAAAACACTGAACTAAATGTATATAATATTTTCACTGTACCATCATTTTGGACTCAAACATTTTATGGAATAAACTTATATAACTTAGTAAGGGATAAACAAAGAAAGCTGATATATTAAAGTAACATCAAGAAATCAAATCTCTAACTACCAAGTTGATTAGACTTCTGGTAACAAAAAAAAAAAAAAAACAAACAGATGAAATAGAGAATATGGAAAAAACCCCTTACGAATATATATATATATATATATATATATATATATATATATATATATATATATATATATATATATATATATATATATATATATATATATATATATATATAAATAAGTAAAATCATTGGCTAATACTCGTAAAGTGAATGTGAATTTAGTTGGAAATATATAAAATGATGAAGGGTTATCATTCCATACATTTCTGTGCAACTATATACAACGGTGTTTCGGCCTATTTGGGCTTCGTCAGTATAGTGTAGCAAGTTAAAAAAGTTGTTTGTTAACTTGTAAAAGGATTACTACAGGAGCAAGGTTACCATTTTTGGTCAGATTGTTAGAAGACCTGCAGTCGCAAGGCTACAACTAACATTGCCAAGGAGGTAAGGCTACCTGAGGAAATTAAAAGCCATAACATTATTAAATAAAATGATGTTGGATAATCGAGTACAAATATAAAAATAAATAAGTAAAATCATTGGCTAATACTCGTAAAGTGAATGTGAATTTAGTTGGAAATATATAAAATGATGAAGGGTCATCATTCCATACATTTCTGTGCAACTATATACAACGGTGTTTCGGCCTATTTGGGCTTCGTCAGTATAGTGTAGCAAGTTAAAAAAGTTGTTTGTTAACTTGTAAAAGGATTACTACAGGAGCAAGGTTACCATTTTTGGTCAGATTGTTAGAAGACCTGCAGTCGCAAGGCTACAACTAACATTGTCAAGGAGGTAAGGCTACCTGAGGAAATGAAAAGCCATAACATTATTAAATAAAATGATGTTGGATAATCGAGTACAAATATAAAAATAAATAAGTAAAATCATTGGCTAATACTCGTAAAGTGAATGTGAATTTAGTTGGAAATATATAAAATGATGAAGGGTCATCATTCCATACATTTCTGTGCAACTATATACAACGGTGTTTCGGCCTATTTGGGCTTCGTCAGTATAGTGTAGCAAGTTAAAAAAGTTGTTTGTTAACTTGTAAAAGGATTACTACAGGAGCAAGGTTACCATTTTTGGTCAGATTGTTAGAAGACCTGCAGTCGCAAGGCTACAACTAACATTGCCAAGGAGGTAAGGCTACCTGAGGAAATGAAAAGCCATAACATTATTAAATAAAATGATGTTGGATAATCGAGTACAAATATAAAAATAAATAAGTAAAATCATTGGCTAATACTCGTAAAGTGAATGTGAATTTAGTTGGAAATATATAAAATGATGAAGGGTCATCATTCCATACATTTCTGTGCAACTATATACAACGGTGTTTCGGTCTATTTGGGCTTCGTCAGTATAGTGTAGCAAGTTAAAAAAGTTGTTTGTTAACTTGTAAAAGGATTACTACAGGAGCAAGGTTACCATTTTTGGTCAGATTGTTAGAAGACCTGCAGTCGCAAGGCTACAACTAACATTGCCAAGGAGGTAAGGCTACCTGAGGAAATGAAAAGCCATAACATTATTAAATAAAATGATGTTGGATAATTGAGTACAAATATAAAAATAAATAAGTAAAATCATTGGCTAATACTCGTAAAGTGAATGTGAATTTAGTTGGAAATATATAAAATGATGAAGGGTCATCATTCCATACATTTCTGTGCAACTATATACAACGGTGTTTCGGCCTATTTGGGCTTCGTCAGTATAGTGTAGCAAGTTAAAAAAGTTGTTTGTTAACTTGTAAAAGGATTACTACAGGAGCAAGGTTAACAAACAACTTTTTTTAACTTGCTACACTATACTGACGAAGCCCAAATAGGCCGAGACACCGTTGTATATAGTTGCACAGAAATGTATGGAATGATGACCCTTCATCATTTTATATATTTCCAACTAAATTCACATTCACTTTACGAGTATTAGCCAATGATTTTACTTATTTATTTTTATATTTGTACTCGATTATCCAACATCATTTTATTTAATAATGTTATGGCTTTTCATTTCCTCAGGTAGCCTTACCTCCTTGGCAATGTTAGTTGTAGCCTTGCGACTGCAGGTCATCTAACAATCTGACCAAAAATGGTAACCTTGCTCCTGTAGTAATCCTTTTACAAGTTAACAAACAACTTTTTTAACTTGCTACACTATACTGACGAAGCCCAAATAGGCCGAAACACCGTTGTATATAGTTGCACAGAAATGTATGGAATGATGACCCTTCATCATTTTATATATTTCCAACTAAATTCACATTCACTTTACGAGTATTAGCCAATGATAATATTTATTTTTATATTTGTACTCGATTATCCAACATCATTTTATATATATATATATATATATATATATATATATATATATATATATATTTAGGATCTTTTGATCACTGAGTGTGTTTCAAGGATCTACATCTCATGTTTTTAAACATATATTTTACTTACTTTAAGTAATTAGGGAATTAAAACTTGAGACTGTCATTGTCGGACTTGCCGTAGATTTACGCACCTTCTATGTCTAGGTCTCGAATGTTGTTTTTTGATTGGAATGTGTCCAAAGATATTCAACCTCTCATCTTTATTGATAAGCCCAGAGAGGTTGAAGAGGGCGAAACACATTTCTAAGAACTGGTGTTTGGATCTTTGATTCTATTCAAAAAATTTTTCCCAACCCGAAATGGTGGATGTGTGAATTGTTCGTAAGGGGATTTTTCCACATTCTCTATTTCATCTGTTTGTTTATATATATATATATATATATATATATATATATATATATATATATATATATATATATATATATATATATATATATATACATATACATATATATACATATATATATATATATATATATATATATATATATATATATATATATTTAAAACATAAGATGTAGATCTTTGAAACACACTCAGTGATCAAAAGATCCAAGGTTAATGGTTTAACGACCACTCGTACGAAATCAAACAGATGAAATAGAGAATGTGGAAAAATCCCCTTACGAACAATTCACACATCCACCATTTCGGGTTGGGAAAAATTTTTTGAATAGAATCAAAGGTCCAAACACCAGTTCTTAGAAATGTGTTTCGCCCTCTTCAACCCCTCTGGGCTCATCGGTAAAGATGGGAGGTTGAATATCTTTAGACACATTCCAATCAAAAAACAACATTCGAAACCTAGACATAGAAGGTGTTTGGATCTTTGATTCTATTCAAAAAATTTTTCCCAACCCGAAATGGTGGATGTGTGAATTGTTCGTAAGGGGATTTTTCCACATTCTCTATTTCATCTGTTTGATTTCGTACGAGTGGTCGTTAAACCATTAACCTTGGATCTTTTGATCACTGAGTGTGTTTCAAAGATCTACATCTTATGTTTTAAACATATATTTTACTTACTTTAAGTAATTAGGGAATTAAAACTTGAGACTGTCATTGTTGGATTTGCCGTAGATTTACGCACCTTCTATGTCTAGGTTTCGAATGTTGTTTTTTGATTGGAATGTGTCTAAAGATATGCAACCTCCCATCTTTACCGATGAGCCCAGAGGGGTTGAAGAGGGCGAAACACATTTCTAAGAACTGGTGTTTGGATCTTTGATTCTATTCAAAAAATTTTTCCCAACCCGAAATGGTGGATGTGTGAATTGTTCGTAAGGGGATTTTTCCACATTCTCTATTTCATCTGTTTGATTTCGTACGAGTGGTCGTTAAACCATTAACCTTGGATCTTTTAATCACTGAGTGTGTTTCAAAGATCTACATCTTATGTTTTAAACATATATTTTACTTACTTTAAGTAATTAGGGAATTAAAACTTGAGACTGTCATTGTTGGATTTGCCGTAGATTTACGCACCTTCTATGTCTAGGTTTCGAATGTTGTTTTTTGATTGGAATGTGTCTAAAGATATTCAACCTCCCATCTTTACCGATGAGCCCAGAGGGGTTGAAGAGGGCGAAACACATTTCTAAGAACTGGTGTTTGGATCTTTGATTCTATTCAAAAAAATTTTCCCAACCCGAAATGGTGGATGTGTGAATTGTTCGTAAGGGGATTTTTCCACATTCTCTATTTCATCTGTTTGATTTCGTACGAGTGGTCGTTAAACCATTAACCTTGGATCTTTTGATCACTGAGTGTGTTTCAAAGATCTACATCTTATGTTTTAAACATATATTTTACTTACTTTAAGTAATTAGGGAATTAAAACTTGAGACTGTCATTGTTGGATTTGCCGTAGGTTTACGCACCTTCTATGTCTAGGTTTCGAATGTTGTTTTTTGATTGGAATGTGTCTAAAGATATTCAACCTCCCATCTTTACCGATGAGCCCAGAGGGGTTGAAGAGGGCGAAACACATTTCTAAGAACTGGTGTTTGGATCTTTGATTCGATTCAAAAAATTTTTCCCAACCCGAAATGGTGGATGTGTGAATTGTTCGTAAGGGGATTTTTCCACATTCTTTATTTCATCTGTTTGATTTATATATATATATATATATATATATATATATATATATATATATATATATATATATATATTATTATATATTTCTTCTTCTTAATAATTACTAACTTTATAATAATATATATTATATAATAATAAATTTTTAATTTAATTTAATTTTAATGATTATGTTAATGATTTTAATTGATATTATTAATAAAAATTTTTTGTGATTTCAATTTAATTTTCATTTTATTTATTTTATTGTTTTTATTATTTATAATGATTGTCTTATTAAAATTTTATTTTATTAATCTTTCGATTTTTTATTGAACTATATTGCATCTTTTGGGCGCCATCTATTGAGAAATTATTGTACCTACCAAAAATTATCACTCTTCGTCCAGCTCAGTTGTATTCTCATACTTACATACATGCAGAAAACTCCTTCTCTCTTTGGGGAGTAGGAAATTGAAATTTCTGATAATAGGAGGACAAAATTGTGCCAGATTGTAATTCGGACAGACACATATATCAAGAACAACAAATTTTTATGAAAAATTGCAACAAATATATTGAAATAAAGAAGAAAAAGGCTTTATGCAACATCAAACAAGGTAAATACATAGATTAGTGTTAAATGTTTAATATTAGAACATGTCTATGATACATATTTTGGCTTATATATTTTTATTCGCCACATGAAGGCATAGGAAACAAAATGGAAGGTCAATGACCCTGAAAATTTGTGTGGTTATGGTAATATAAACCAACATATGTAATTATGGATATTTCTCTCTTAAATTTATTTTACCAAAGCGGTAAATGATATTAAACTTATTAAATTTTTATTTTGATCATGCATGCTTTTCTTTCCAAGTTTTAATTAAACATGATATCATGTGAGAATAGTTTTTATAACGTCACCTGACAATTGTCCATCGAAGCCCGATTTAGCTTCTAACACTTCCAGATACAGGTTTTCTCTTGAAGTTCCATGTCTCCCAAGTCCATGCCGGTTATACCATCATTTTAGTGACTAAATAAAGTCCCATTTGTTTTCAAAACACTTTCCACATGAAGATTGACAATGAAAGTCCATTTTGTGAATAATTTTATGACTACAGAAAACGAATTTTCTAAATTTTTTGCTAAACATTTGGGAACAGCATCAAAATGCGTCCGTTCTCTTTGAATGGCTAGAACCTTCTTCTTAAATTCAATTTTTTTAAGCTTGGCGTTCTTTTACAGCCAATGAAATTTAAACAAAATTAATAATTCTTGCTTTGGAAATTTAAATGGACCAATGAGAAAATTTTGAAAATTATGACATTCAGTCTTTTTGATCTTACATTTGGAATTATTTGCCTAAATGGTGATTTTATTCTCTTATCTGAGTAAAATTGAATTAAAGAATTAAATTCACTGAACTTTCTAGATTGTTTTGATATATTTTGCATATTTGAGGATACTCCCAATAAGATCTTATAGCCACTTTATGCGAACACTGTCCGTACACTTTCTATACTTTTTATCACTACCTCTACAAATTAAAGTCCACATATCTTCACTCTTAATACATATAAAGTACTGAAATAACTTTCAAATTATTCAGAAATAAATTACCAATTGATAGTGCATTAGCCATATCTCAGAAAATCATTTTTCTTCGTTAAAATTGATATCGAATTCTGACATTCCCCAAATCTACAACTTTAATGACCTATTTTCAACATTTTAGTCAAATTTACATTAATAAAATCTAAAATTGGTCTAACCATTATTCTCAATTTTTAGATTGGAGCCTCTTCTAAGATACTTTCATAAATTTATAAACTTAACCAAATCACAGAGAACGTATCACATCAACGAACTTTCTCTCTAAGTGACTTGTAGAAAAATTGGAAATTTTTATGATTCTTAAACAGAAGCAAAGGTCATCATGGAGCAGATTGTAAGTAATTCTTTGGTAAAACTAAACTTCAAACTATTGTATGTTCAGCAACAAATTCATATATTAGATGCCCTTTAAATAACTTCCTTTTATATAGTATGGTCTATTTCAAACTTTCTTGTTACTTAAACTGTACCACTCTAAATAAATTCATCCTATAACTATTAAATCAATGTATAGTGCAATTTTAACTTTAATTCTCTGTAATACTCTCATTCTATTCAACCCTCCCAATCAATCACGCTTCTCGAACACCACCTGTATTGAGATACTTACTTAACTGCTTTGGGCAGTACAAAATCATTAAATTGACTCTTATTTAACTTATTCTATCAATTTGGTATCTTAAAATCATGACAATATATATAAGATGTAGATCTTTGAAACACACTCAGTGAACCAAAGATCCAAGGTTATTGGTTTAACGACCACTCGTACGAAATATATATATATATATATATATATATATATATATATATATATATATATATAAATATATATATATATATATATATATATATATATATATATATATATAAACTAGAAATGATCACAGCTGATTAGAAATTATCAATTTACAAATTATTGGGTTAACAGCTGAAATGGAAGACTCAGTGTACTCTTTTCTACGATTCCAATATTTCGTTAACAGTCGTTAACATCATCAGGGACGCTGAAATAATATTAAAGGTATAATAGTGAAACTGGGTATTAAAAAACAACTCACCAGTTTGAGATTTTAGTCAACGATGTTATAAATGTGTAAAAATAAAATGACTGTTAACGAAATATTGGAATCGTAGAAAAGAGTACACTGAGTCTTCCATTTCAGCTGTTAACCCAATAATTTGTAAATTGATATATATATATATATAACACCTTGAATTGTTCGTAAGGGGATTTTTCCACATTCTCTATTTCATTTGTTTGATATATATATATATATATATATATATATATATATATATATATATATATATATATATGAAAGAACGGCGATTGCATTTTATTACACTTCGACCACCACCGGTATTCTACACGACGTGTTTCGCAGGTTATGTCAACCGCTCGTCAGGAACACCTAGGTGAAGTGGTCGAAGAGGAATAAAATGCATGGGGCCTTCCTGGTAATATTAAAATACCAGACTTCAGTACACTAGGTACGACATCTATATGAAATAAACGAAAGGATTTCTCTGGTGTACAGAAGAAATCGTTTCCGTAGCGGCCGTGACCATGTGAATTCAAAGTCTTGATAAAAGACTATGAAACGACAAAAGATACCTCTTTGTATCACAGATTTGTCTACAAAGCCACGTTATTCGCTACGCATTCCTTAATAACGGAGAAACCGTGATAATATGAAAGAACGGCGATTGCATTTTATTACACTTCGACCACCACCGGTATTCTACACGACGTGTTTCGCAGGTTATGTCAACCGCTCGTCAGGAACACCTAGGTGAAGTGGTCGAAGAGGAATAAAGTGCATGGGGCCTTCCTGGTAATAATAAAATACCAGACATCAGTACACTAGGTAGGACATCTATATGAAATAAACGAAAGGATTTCTCTGGTGTACAGAAGAAATCCTTTCCGTAGCGGCCGTGACTATGTGAATTCAAAGTCTTGATAAAAGACTATGAAACGACAAAAGATACCTCTTTGTATCACAGATTTGTCTACAAAGCCACGTTATTCGCTACGCATTCCTCAATAACGGAGAAACCGTGATAATATGAAAGAACGGCGATTGCATCTTTTATCAAGATCTATTTCTTTTCAAGATCAAGATCTTTTATCAAGATTTATAGTCTTTTATCAAGACTTTGAATTCACATGGTCACGGCCGCTACGGAAAGGATTTCTTCTGTACTCCAGAGAAATCCTTTCGTTTATTTCATATAGATGTCGTACCTAGTGTACTGAAGTCTGGTATTTTATTATTACCAGGAAGGCCCCATGCATTTTATTCCTCTTAGACCACTTCACCTAGGTGTTCCTGACGAGCGGTTGACATAACCTGCGAAACACGTCGTGTAGAATACCGGTGGTGGTCGAAGTGTAATAAAATGCAATCGCCGTTCTTTCATATTATCACGGTTTCTCCGTTATTAAGGAATGCGTGTCGAATAACGTGGTTTTGTAGACAAATCTGTGATACAAAGAGGTATCTTTTGTCGTTTCATAGTCTTTTATCAAGACTTTGAATTCACATGGTCACGGCCGCTACGGAAAGGATTTCTTCTGTACACCAGAGAAATCCGTTCGTTTATTTCATATATATATATATATATATATATATATATATATATATATATATATATATATATATATATATATATATATATATATAAATCCTACTATCAATTTGGCATCGATACATTATGCATTTACCATCAATTTGGCATCGTCTTGCAAAGTGGCATCTGTATATCGATGCCACTTTACACTACCTTAATAACTTTTTTCCTGTACTTGTTAGCAGAAGTCTAATCAACTCTGTAGTTAGAGATTTGATTCCTTGATGTTACTTTAATATATCAGCTTTCTTTGTTTATTCCTTACTGACTTATATAAGTTTATTCCATAAAATGTTTGAGTTCAAAATGATGGCACAGTGAAAATATTATATACATTTAGTTCAGTGTTTTACCGTTTTGTCGCTGCCGCTATATACATGAAAACGTATATCCCACTTTCATTATCAATCATTTTGGCATCAGAAATTTGGCATCACTGTTGAATACAATATTATCCACAACGAAAAATAGGCAATTTGAGAATGTATATATTATTTTCATCAACAAATCATTCTGGCATCAAGTTGTTTTCACCCAATTTTGAAAAAATGTGAAAGCTTATAATCCAAGGATGGTACTAAAGGTGAGAAATTTGACCTAAACTATCTGTCCGTCGGTCTGTCCGACCGCGAATATAACTCTTACGTCATTATACCAGGTAGAATGACAAATGAGGTGTCAAATGAAAGCGTATAATCCAAGGATGGTACTAAAGGTGAGATATTTGACTTAAACTTTCTGTCCTTCGGTCTGTCCGACCGCAAATATAACTCCTCCGTCATTATACCAGGTAGAATGACAAATGAGGTGTCAAATGAAAGCTTATAATCCAAGGATGGTACTAAAGGTGAGAAATTTGACTTAGGCTGTCTGTCCGTCGGTCCGACCGACCGCGAATATAGCTCCTCCGTCATTATACCAGGTAGAATGACAAATGAGGTGTCAAATAGAAGCTTATAATCCAAGGATGGTACTAAAGGTGAGACATTTGACTTAGGCTGTCGGTCCGTCCGACCGCGAATATAACTCCTCCGTCATTATACCAGGTAGAATGACAAATGAGGTGTCAAATGAAAGCTTATAACCAAAGATGGTACTAAAGGTGAGAAATTTGGCTTAGGCTGTCTGTCCGTCGCGTCGGTCAGTCCGACCCCGAATATAGCTCCTCCGTCATTATACCAGGTAGAATGACAAATGAGATGTCAAATGAAAGCTTATAATCGAAGTATGGTACTAAAGGTGAGACGTCGGTCCGTCCGACCGCGAATATAACTCCTCCGTCATTATACCAGGTAGAATGAAAAATGAGGTGTCAAAAGAAAGCTTATAATCCAAGGATGGTACTAAAAGTGAGAAATTTGACTTAGGCTGTCTGTCCGTCTGTCCGTCCGACCGCGAATATAGCTCCTCCGTCATTATACCAGGTAGAATGACAAATGAGATGTCAAATGAAAGCTTATAATCCAAGGATGGTATTAAAGGTGAGAAATTTAACTTGGGCTGTCTGTCCGTCGGTCCGTCCGACCGCGAATATAACTCCTCTACTATACCAGGTAGAATGACAAAAGAGGTGTCAAATGAAAGCTTATAATCCAAGGATGGTACTAAAGGTGAGAAATTTGACTTACGCTGTCTGACCGTCGGTCCGTCCGACCGCGAATATAGCTCCTCCGTCAATATACCAGGTAGAATGACAAATGAGGTGTCAAATGAAAGCTTATAATCCAAAGATGGTACTAAAGGTGAGAAATTTGACTTAGGCTGTCTGTCCGTCGCGTCGGTCAGTCCGACCCCGAATATAGCTCCTCCGTCATTATACCAGGTAGAATGACAAATGAGATGTCAAATGAAAGCTTATAATCGAAGTATGGTACTAAAGGTGAGACGTCGGTCAGTCCGACCGCGAATATAACTCCTCCGTCATTATACCAGGTAGAATGAAAAATGAGGTGTCAAAAGAAAGCTTATAATCCAAGGATGGTACTAAAAGTGAGAAATTTGACTTAGGCTGTCTGTCCGTTTGTCCGTCCGACCGCGAATATAGCTCCTCCGTCATTATACCAGGTAGAATGACAAATGAGATGTCAAATGAAAGCTTATAATCCAAGGATGGTATTAAAGGTGAGAAATTTGACTTGGGCTGTCTGTCCGTCGGTCCGTCCGACCGCGAATATAACTCCTCTACTATACCAGGTAGAATGACAAAAGAGGTGTCAAATGAAAGCTTATAATCCAAGGATGGTACTAAAGGTGAGAAATTTGACTTACGCTGTCTGACCGTCGGTCCGTCCGACCGCGAATATAGCTCCTCCGTCAATATACCAGGTAGAATGACAAATGAGGTGTCAAATGAAAGCTTATAATCCAAGGATGATACTAAAGGTGAAAAATTTGACCTAGGCTGTCTGTCCGTCGATCCCTCCGACCGCGAGTATAAATCCTCCGTCATTATACCAGGTATAATGGCAAATGAGGTGCCAAATGATAGCTTATAGTTCAAGCATGGTATTAAAGATGAAAAATTTTACCTAGGCTGTCTGTCCGTATGTCTGTCCATCCGCGAATACAACTCCTCCGTTATTAATACAGATAGAATGACAAATCGGGTGTCGAATGAAAGCTTTTAACTTAAGGATGGTATTATTAAAGATGAGAAATTTGACGTCGGAGTTCCGGTTTTAGAGTTGCAACCGTAAGTATTTACTATTTTAAAGTTGCCGAAAGAGAATAAGTGATATATTATTCAACGTGGCTTAGCAAGATGAGAACAAATGTAAAATTTTGGTTTTTACGTAATTTCCGCTTAAAAAGTTATAACCGGAAATGCCATTATTCGCGGTGTGCAAGTACTTGGAACGGATACGAGAAACGATCGTGCGCGAATAGCGGAGAAATATTGCAACTTTCTTAAATAATTCATATTGTCCATTGAAATTGTCAAATTGACGTACATTTCATACCTACTGTCATTGAAGAAGAAAAATTATATGTTGCTCTGCAATATTGATATTATATGCAATTATTATATGAAGGCAAATTAAATTAATTGTATTTTGCTTGCAGTACTGCATTTTAATAACTAATTTTATTTACTACATACAATTGTTTACGTTTTAATAACATAACCTGAATCTTATTTTTTCTTCTTATTATTTTTTTGGATTATGGCCTTGACAATTATCCAGTAACCAGGACTAATATAATTGGCCAATATAATTAAAAGTGCGAATAAAGTTGCAGAGCGTAGAAACCAGGTGTCGTTTTGCCGAACTTGCACGGTCCCAATAGACTCAGAAATAGTATACGAACACATAAATCGAAGCGTATTGAAAGGTTTGAATCTTTAGAGTTATTTCTGTGTAAACAGTTTAGTAAAAATGACTCAAAATTAGTAAATTTGTATATCAATCCACGCAAAGTTACACGAAGAATTCAAATATCGACTTCCAATTCTACTTTCGATTACTTTGGGTGAAAACCTAGGACTTACGAAGTCCAATTACTTGTTTTCTTTAAAAATAAGACATGTCATAAATATGCCTTAGGCATCATAGAAGACAATGACACAGAAAAATCAAACAAGCAGCAGGTCAAAAGGGCCTTAGTTATGTATCTTCGGTCCTATTGGTTCAATCGTGACGTACAGCGCCTGAAACGATGGGATTTAACTGGCAGAATACGATGGTGTAGACAAATGAAAATGACGGCATGTAATAACACTTTAAAATTGTAGAAATAAAATGGATTAACGCACATGGTATGACATATTATGTGAGAGTATTTAACAAATAGAATACGATTACATACGTCCAGTTTTTGACAAGCGACTTCTCTACATATGATAAACGCGAAAGGGCCCCAACGTTCACTGTTCGACATAGGCCTCCCGTTCACTGCATATACCCACTGCTTTCTGACGCTGTGACTTAAGAGGATAGGATTTAACGAATAAAACGACAAAGAAGACTAAACAAGGCAGATCACGGGAAAAACACAACTGTCCGTTTTATACTCCACAGGGAAGCATCAAATATTCAACGTAAGGATATATTATAGTATAACGGTATGATAAATCTTTTTCTTTTTTTTTTTTTCATTTAGTGCATTCCGTACGTTTTTTAAACATAATCAGGAGAAGTTGTTGAATTTCTGAAGTCTATAAAAGAATTTCTTAACAAACCTTTTTTTAATTGTGTTATGGATTATTTTTAAGAATGTGTTTAAAAGGTAGCTCACAGGCTTATTGTTCAATGGTCTTATCACTTTTAAACGCCTGTCTTTTTTGTAGGACTATTAATTGTGATTTCAAACATTCTAGCGGGACAATGCCTTTTGTGTAACTGAAATAAATATTGTTATCCATTTAATTTTTTTCCTCAATTAATTGAATGCCTCCTACTGGTGTTTGGTCTAAGCTTACCGCTTTTCCCCATTTAAGCTAAACTGCTCGTCAAAAGTTAGGGATATAGAAAGTTATGCTCATTTTCATAGCTAATTTTTTCGAGAACAGATTAACGGATTCCACTAATTTTTTTTAATATTTTAGATTTTTCGTTAGTATTTACACAGTTGTGCAAAAGTTTACCCAAACTTTTTTTTGTACTTTTACCGAGTGGTATAAGTACAAAAAAGAAGTTTGAGTAAACCTCTTGTTAGGTATTAGTTACGTATCTTCACTCCCATTGGTCCAAACGTGTCGTACGGCGGCTCAAATGATAGGAATCAGTCAACAGAATACAATGACACAGAAAAATCAATTACAGTAAAATATTGAAAGGGCCTTAGTTACGTATATTCGCTGCTATTTTTCCAATCATGACGTACGGTGGCTAAAATGGTAGGAATTAACCAACAGACTACAATGACACCCAAATCCGGTGTCGGAAAGCTGGTCGAGAACACTTCGTCGACGGAAAATTGGTCGACAACAGTTGGTCGACAAACAGTTGGTCGAATGCACAATTCATCGAATGGACAATTCATCGACGAACATTTGATCGAATGGAATTTTCGTCGACAAACTGTTATTTATCTTTAGGATAAAGGGATTAATGGTGACAAACGACGGGTAACTGGAATATTGTATTATATATTTTTTTTTGGGTTTTGTTAATTTTGTACCTAAATCTTACCGGAGGTATTGCGCCTTTTATAAATGTGTAGTTGTGAATTAAGTTTTTGATAATAAAATCAAGAGGGTAAGAATCGCTTTACTTTTAAACTCTTCACTTTTGGCGCATCATGGACGGCTCGTTTTTAAAAGAATCGTTTTAATTTTTTTTTGTATAAACATGCTCTTTCATTCGTTTAAATGTTGCTTTTCAAATTTTCTAATATTTATAAACAAAGCCCCGGTGAATTTTTGAAAAAAGTGGCTAACTCGGGTTTTAAGGGTTGTAGGGCATTAAATTTTTGTTTCAGTTTCTATAAGAATACCAACATGTCGAATAAAAAAAATTAACTTCCTACGTGTTGTTGTTCTGAAGCTATTTTCTTGTGGCATTTTTGGAATTAACTAGTTTTGATGGGAAATAAGCCACAATTTTACTAAAAAAACTGATTTTATTAACGTTTCGACGCTCAAATCGGGTGTCGTTGTCAAAATAAAACCATTTTTTTTAGTAAAATTGTGGCTTATTTCCCATCAAAATTAGTTAATTCCCACATGTTAATGCGGTTGTTATTTTAATTGTTTATTCGCGAACTCAATCGACTATAGGTGGCAGTGCAGTTGCATGAAAATGGCCGATGTAATTGGGATAATGCATTTTGATATAATTAATATTTTTATTGATGTAATTAATTAATATAAATAAATCATTCATTAAATGAACACACCAGACAAGCATTCAATCGACATTGATATATAGGTTAACGGATGTTTTGTTTAAATCTTCATCCCAATTCCTCTAGTTCAAAATAAGCGGCAGCACCCTCGCTTGAGTTCGCGAATAAGCTTAAAATAACACTACTTTTTCAAAATTATTTTATAATTATTTATAATATTTATTATAAACTTTTTATTCAAGACTTGATCTAATTTGATAAATTGAACCTTTCTCTTTGGTTTGATGTCTTTAGAATTTATGTTGACCTAATAGTTTATGCATAATAACGCTGTAGATAGAAGCTTTTTGGGATAAACAATTTCAATTTTGCAATAACTATTAGGTAAAACTTCTTGAAATTTTAACGGCTGAATACTTCTAATATTGTTCCTTTACTTACGCGAAAATAAAGCTTTTAGTGTATTTTTAGAAAAGTTATTAATTATTTTCAAAAAATCGACTTTTGAAGCTATTTTCCCAATAACTAAGCAACAAATTAACAAAAAGAACTTTCCAAACACTCATTTTAAAGAATTTTCTATGCTCTTCAGTAAAATTGTATCACCTTTCCATACAGCATACCGGTCTCCACCTTTAATATTTACAATCAAATAGCGATCTTTAATTGTTTATATATTGTTTATAAGTTAAAAAGTACGTTTGATTTTTTGCATAATTTTTATATTGGATACTGTTGTAACTAAATTTACCCTAATGCCATAAGCAGTTCTTAGATACCTGTATCAACGGATGTCACGAAAGAGGCCATTTATTTGCTAATTTCTCTGGTCTATCACACCCTTTCTTATCTGTGTTTACAATCCAAATCATTAAGCCACATAAAGAGGTAGGGCAATAAACTCACTATAGCTATAGAAATGCTTTTACTACAAAATTTTAAAAGATAAGAGTTATAACGGAACAAGTATGCATACCTGCATTTTAAGACCCAGGTAGATTTTTGGGGATGACACAATGACACTAAAAGATGGCTTTGCCGATGATTGCATTCAATTGAGATGGTAAGTAGGTATGAATCACCTCTAGTTATATTTTAATGGCTTTGTAATTTAACTTCATGGGGTACGAAAGAATTAAGAAACTTTTAAGAATTTGAAAAAACATAGTTTTTGGGGGGTTTAGGTGTTTTACACAATTTTTGAATATCCCTAAAAACTCAGTTATTTCAAATTATATATACGTAACCTATAAAAAACCTTGAGTTAGTCTATTTTGAAGTATATAAAATGGAGAAAATCCCAAAAAACTACCGAAAAAACCAGTTTTCCGGATTTTTGAAGATGGCGCACCTTACGAATAAATCTGAAAAAAGTCAGAAATACAGATTTTGATAAAATTCACAAAACGCAAAAAAATTAGACATGCAGCCATCGCCAAAAAAAGTTATACGTACCTATTAAAAAAACAAAAAACATTGAGGTTATGTACACTCGACCTTCGGGTCCATAAAAATATATGTTTTGTAAAAGCCTCAGCTGTGCGTGTGAATTTTTTGTAATTTATAATTTAATTGCAAACCAACTTAAAAAAAAAATAAAATCGAAAAATTGACATTTTTTGATGTGGGGAAAGGGGAAGGGGGTGGTGGGCTAAAATTGCGGTGATTCTTAATTTTTTTAATCACATAGAACGTAAAAAAATAAAAAAAAATATTCAGGCTGTATCGACTTCAAAATAATACAGCATCATGCCAAAAGGGCCTTAGTTATGTATGTTCGGCCCTATTGATCCAATCGTGACGTACGTCGGCTGAAATGATAGGAACTAACCAATAGCATACAATGACATAGAGAAATCAAATACAGCCTCATGTCAAAAAGAATAGAATAAACAAAAATTTCTTTTGAATTAAATATTTGAAATAAAAAATCACACTAAATTTTCTTTTTTTTTCACCCTTTCACTTATCAATATAAACATAAAAGTTTTTAGAGAGTTTCGCCCTCGGTTATAATGTAATCTTTCATTCTGCGTTTAAATTTTTCCAAAATTCTTATTAGTTTTCTCAGGATTCGAATAAACTGAATGCATTTAAATAGCATTGGTCATAATTTTGCGCCTACTCCCTCAAGGCTTAAAAAATGTAACATTTCAAAGGAATGGAGATATTTCAAAGATTCGCTGAGACTATAATTTTTATCTAATATACATATATCTGTAGTCCATCCACTCACGGTAAATATTGCAAAACCTCCGAATTTTAAACAACCGCTTGGATTGACATGAAATTGGGTATGCACATAGCTGACAGGTCAAAGAAAAAGTGATATTGTGCCGACGTGTGCTTTTGCCTTGGGAGTTAGTACAACCACTTTTATAATGTGAAAAGACATACATTCAAAATAAGTCCTAAAGTGGATAAACTGAGTAATTCTAAGCTAGTTTTTGTTCTATAGATTTTTTCTTAACATACTGTTTGAGTTATTTGCAAGTGAATATATTATGTTCGTTTTTCAACAAAAAAGTCACGTTTTTAGACGGTTTTAGAAAAAAACTCAAAAAGTATTTTAACGAAAAATATTCTTAGCAAAAATATAGCGTATAAAAAAGTGAAAACAATGGTGTATGTATGAAGTCTGTAGACCCTGTAAAAGTAGAGTTGTAGTTAAGAGGAAACAGTAGCGATCAACAGGTAGCGAAAACGCGTTCCAAGATTGCGGCTGTAATTTTGAATATTTTTTCGAGATATTTGGCACACGTATTCGTAATATAATAAAGAATGGCGGTACAGAGCCCAATTTGAAAAATATATGAATATGTGGAAATTACTCTGTAATTAAATACAATATTTAAAAAACGAGCCTGTACCGCCATTAAGAAGAACAAAAAAATACACTTTCTTCAAATGAACTTTTTTATCCGATGCCTAGATTTTGTGTCATTTTGGAACTACTAAAATTTTGTATTTCATTAGTAGTTCCAAAATGACACAAAATCTAGGCATCGGATAAAAAGTTTATTTGAAGAAAGTGTATTTTTTTGTTCTTCTTAATGGCGGTACAGGCTCGTTTTTTTAATATTATATTTAATTACAGAGTAATTTCCACATATTAATATATTTTTCAAATTCGGCTCTGTACCGCCATTCTTTATTATATTACGAATACGTGTGCCAAATATCTCGAAAAAATATTCAAAATTACAGCCGCAATCTTGGAACGCGTTTTGGCTACCTGTTGATCGCTACTGTATCACCTTAATGAAAAGCAGGTTCTACTTCGTCAAAATACAAATCGAATATTTTAACATGAAATAACCATAAAACGAAGCACTTTTCGGGAAAAACTCATGACTTACAACTGTTATAAAATGTCTAAAAAGTTTTATTTGTATTTTTATAAACGTTTCTAGCATCAAAAGTTAGTTAGCATCAAAATGAAGTCTCTTTTTTGTTAAAAAAATGTAAAAATCACCGCCTAATTTACTTATGTATTGTTTATGTGATATGTACATTTTTTACTCTTTGAGATATTTAGTATCACTAATGTTTAAGTTATTTTAAACCAAGGCATTTTTTTTCAAAATTAAAATTTTTTTATTTTAAAACCAATTTTTTTTAATAAGCATTTCTTGCCAATAAATCTTATAGATCATATAAACAGTATAATATAAGTAAATTAACTAGGGCGGTAACTATTAATTTCATATGGAATGCTAATTAGGTGGTGATTTTCACGATTTCTTTTAGCAAAAAAAGGGACATATTTTATTTAAAGCGTAACTTACTTTTGATGCTGATGGTGATAGAATAGATACTTTTTAAATAACAAAAATAAAACTTTTTTAAACACTTTAAAAAATTTGTGGCGAGTTTTCCCCGAAAAGTGCGTTATTTTTTGGATATTTTACGTTGAACTAGTCGATTTGGAATTCGACGAATAAGAACCAACTGTTGTTCAGCTCCAACTCTGTTTTTATTGTGTGTCCAGACTTCATACATACATAATTTTTTTTACTGTTTTATAAGCTTTATATTTGCTAAGAATAGTTTTTTCGATCAAATACTTACTTTTTGATTTATTTACGAAAAACCATCTAAAAACAAAAAATACAAGGAATTTAATTAGTTTATCCACTTACGGACATATTTTTACCTATATTTTTTCACACTCGAGAAGGGGGTGGTACTCATCCCCAGAAAAAAGCACACACTGGCACAATATCACTTTTTTCTTTGACACGTTAGCTATGCTTATGTCAAATTTCATGCCAATCCAAGCGATTTTGTAAAATCCAAAAACAGTGAGTAAATTGTCCAATGATATCTTTAAAAAAGACTAGTGCATTTTACAAAAACTTAGGTCAATAAATAATATGAAAACAGCGGAATATCAACCAATGTTGAATGTTTTTACAAAGTATTGTTTATTTTTCGCTACTCGAAGGGGACAACTATTAAACTGGTTTCTTCCACTTCCAGACAATTTTTTAACCGCATATGACATCAAAACCAGAATTAAAAAAATTCGGTTTCGACCTCTTAATACACGTAAATTGATCAAGTATATTTTTCTGTGACTATGTGTGTCACTTCCGGGTACACCATTTTAACCGGAAGTGGTGTAAAACTAAAAAAAGTATTTCTTTGTTCTCATTTTTCTAATGCGCGTCAAATTTCTAATCGCTAGTACCATCTATGGGTTATAATCTTTCATTCAACCTCTGTGATTATATCTGACAGACGGACGGACAGACAGGCATAAAACCGGACAGGCATAAATATTTGTTCTCGTCTTTCTAAGGCGCGTCGAGTAATACATAGTTTGTACTATTTCTGCGAATTTAGAACAATACTTCGGGTTGCAACTCTTTATCCTGAAGTCGGAGGCCAAATTTCTCACCTTTAGTACCATCTTTGGGTTATAAGCTTTCATTCCACATCTAATTTGTCATGTTTTAACCCGGCATCCGACAGGTGAACTTTTTTGCCACTAACAGACAGGTGGGATGTGACAAACCCCAGCATTGAAAGAGTTAAAGAATCTCAAAAAATATCTCTACGTTTAGATTAGTTAACAGAAACAGTAAAGATGCAGTAGAAATAAACAAACCAAGACACGTTAAATGATACTAGGAGCACTCCCGAATCATAATTTACAATGTGTAAACTTTGGAAATCATGACTTGGAATTTACAATGTATATACTGATGTGATCTTGATTATTGATATGAGATAATATTCTTATATGTCACTTAATTTAATCAATGTATTAATACTAATCTAATTAATTAACCAGATCACATATCAATATGTTTTCAATCTCAGGGCGAATTATAAATTAATTACTTACTTTCGTGGCTTCTGAATATTTCTTAATGGTTCCTAATCGGGATAGAAAAGAAAAGAGTAAAAAAAATACAAATATGGGTTACAATTATAATCAAAATAATTTTTATTTTATTCAAAAGGCAACCAATGCTTAATATTTGCTATTTCTTATTATTCTTAAACATAACATTTACAACTGGGAATTTTATTTCCTTTTGGTTTTCTATTGAAAGTTTTTATTAACATTTAACTATTAGGAGTTATTAGGGACAACTCTATTTAAGTTTGATGAAGCTTTTCTGATATTATTGATTATGTTATTCAATTTTTTATGTGGAATTTAATACGAAAAACCCATACATTCATGTCCAAACAAATGAGACTGACCTTTTCCTGGTGAACTGAAAATGTCCTCACACAAAACCCTTTCCTGCTATCCTTGGCTGCGATCAAACCTCGTCCTGGCTTCCAGTGATGTTCTCCTTTGAAAAACTAGCTCGAATAGCTCTCGTTCCTGCTTTTGTCGTGATGCTGTGTTCTACCTTTTTCGAAACTGCTATCAGCTACCGGGACACTCTGGGCTCAAGGAGGTTCTTTTACTCTCGACCTGGCCTACTTCTCGTTCCACGATAGATACTCCACACTCACGGAACTACCGGCTTTCTCACTCCTCGAACACTACCGTCTACTACTCGACTTCACTTCTCGACAGCTCAAAACATTCTGATCCCACTTTGTCATTCATTCACCTACTTTCTCAATATCCCTTCCAGATTCACAAATCAACCTTCCACCACCAACTCTCATTCTCAGTATTCCTCAAAAACCAATTTTTAATCTTTCTAAATATGCTTAATGGATTTCAAAAGAAAATATTTAATTCCCATTCTAAAATCACTTTCTACTATTTACAAATTTTAATGACCTATTCTCTCTTTCAAATGAGTCTTATTTAGCATAGGCTAATGATCGAAACCTTCCGCGAAAAACGATAATGAACTATCATCTATTTCACTGAGTTTTATTTAGCATAGGCTAATGATCGACCTTCCGAGAAGAACGATAATGGTACGCGTCATTCACTTTGTTTATTTTAAGCGCACTGTCCCGAGTTCCGTCTAATCACTTCTTAAAATTAAATATAACAATTTGTTGTATACAGGGTGTTCTAAATTTATATGCCCGTGGTTGAGAAAATTGAAAATATTTTATATTAAATTGAATCCTGTTTACAACCATCAAAATTTAATTTTCATATCAAATAGAAATATAACAATACATTGTAAATAATTATGATTCGGGAGTGCTCCTAGTAGCATTTAACGTGTCTTGGTTTGTTTATTTCTACTGAATCTGGATTTTAAATTTAGTATAAATTTCTACGTATTATGACTGTTTCTTGTTGAGAATAAAGAAAAAACTTCACCAATTATGGTTTCATTTCGAAAACAACGCACACATCTTATGGAAAATATAATGTCACTCAAATTCAATAAAATTTATACGAATAGATCCGTTTTAATTTACCGATCAAATCTTATCATTGCGCCAACTCTCTATTTTCAAAAATAAGAGCAGAAATTGATACAAATAAATCTGAAATCAAATGGGTAGGTACATAAGTTAGAGAGAGAAAAAATATTTTAAACTACCCAGATTTTCGGTACTCCATAAATCAGCGGATTAGTTTCACTAATCCGCTTAGGCCCAGCGGGATTTAAGCTCTTATGAATAGCACTCGGAGCAATAATGATTGTAACTTTAACACTTTTAACACTTTATGGACTCCAAAAATGTGATTTCGATAAACTTTAATTGCAATTTGCGCCGTAATTAATCATAATTAAGAGTTGGCGCAATGATAAGATTTGATCGGTAAATTAAAACGGATCTATTCGTATAAATTTTATTGAATTTGAGTGACATTATATTTTCCATAAGATGTGTGCGTTGTCCGTATTATGACTGTTTCTTGTTGAGAATAAAGAAAAAACTTTACCAATTATGGTTTCATTTCGAAAACAACATAAGTCCACAAACTTTAAAACATAATATCAAAAAAATAAGCAACATTTAAACTTTTTTGGTCTTTCAGATATAGGTCTGGATCCCGCGTATGAAAAAAAAGTTGATTAATAGCAAGCTGAAAATTTGTTAATAGCTTAAGGGTGTCTAGTCGGATAAACTTTGATATATGGGAACACTGGAACAGGGGCAGTTTTAATTTTGGAACAGGTTAAAAATTTGAAACGGTCACACCACGAAAACGGCACATGTATTTTGTCCGACAGAACAGACTTAAACTCTTCGAACAGAGATTAAACTCTCATGCAAAAATTAGACTGCTATTTATCACCAAATGGGCCTTTTAATGAGTAGAGCATGTAGAATATGTCAAATGACAGGAATTATGACAGGTGATAAATAGCAGTCTAATTTTTGCATGAGAGTTTAATCTCTATTCGGAGAGTTTAAGTCTGTTATGTCGGACAAAATAAATGTGCCGTTTTCGTGGTGTGACCGTTCCAAATTTTCAACCTGTTTCACAATTAAAACTGCCCCTGTTCCAGTGTTCCCATATATAAAAGTTTATCCGACTAAACACCCTTAAGCTATTAACAAATTTTCAGCTTGCTATTAATCAACTTTTTTTTCATACGCGGGATCCAGACCTAATAGATGCATTTATAACCCATAATACTTATATAAAATATAGTATTACTATCAGAATCTCTAACTACTAATGGAAAGATTTTTACGTTTCCTGAAAAATTTACACATTGTAACATACAGTGCTTCCATAAAGTAACGCATAATTTCATTATTTCGTAAACCGGCGACTTTAAGGAAAATTTTCGAAACAGGTCGATTTTTATTTTTAAATTACAATTTTTTGGCATATTACATATCATACTAGTGATGTCATCCATCTGGGCTTGATAACGTAATCGATGAATTTTTTAAATGAGAATAGGGGTCATGTGATAGCTCATTTGAAAGGGTATTTAATTCTCTATTTACTAATACAAACAATAACATAATTATATATACAGGGTGTCCAAAAAGAATTCTTTAATTAAATTAATTGAGACAAAAAGAAAAATGTATGTAACTTATTTAATTCAAAATTCGTTTTACTTTTGTCAGAAAATTAAATGTTAGAGCTGCCATCCACCTGCCTCTTGGAAGTTTAAGATTACGCTTAAGCGAAAATCAATATTTAGGTTTTAAATAAAACATTTTTATGTTTGCTGGCACCAATAAAATATATTTAGAATTAAACAAATTACATACATTCATCTTTTTATACCAATTAATTTAATTTAAATAACATTTTTTGGACACCCTGTATAAATAATTATATTAACAATTATATTATTGAATAGAGAATTACATACCCTTTCAAATGAGCTATTACATGCCCTTTATTCTTATTTAAAAAAATCAACGATTACGTCATCACGCCCAGATGGATGACGTCACTAGTATGATATGTATGCCAATAAATTGTAATTTAAAAATAAAAATCGACCTGTTTCGGTATTTTTCCTGAAAGTGTCCGGTTTGTGAAATAATGAATTTATGCGTTACTTTATGGACGCACTGTATATTGTTTCGCAATGACCCATTAAATTATTATAAATGCAATTAACCATTGACCATGTCATGAAAATGGCAATATAAAATTAATTTTTCAAATGTCAAACTTTAAAATTTGTTTTTGTTAACAAAAAAATAATTTAAATATCTATTATGAAATTCGTTACAAACAAAATCTGATATTTCAACTAAACGAAACAAAATACACAATAAAAGTGAATTATTAAACTCATTCAGGGACCCGTTCAGACAAAAGAGCCTACAACTGGTTTTTACCTGAGTGCGAGTGGAAGACTTGTAACGTGAAGCGATCGATATTATGTATCTAACTAGGTACTGTCTTTTCCGTAAAAATGTATATCTTGGCAACATCCTGTTGTTGCCAAAGTGATGTTTAAGCAATGTTTTTGACCTACGGGGGTCAAATTGTCGTTATAGTGTAAGGAATAAAATATATAAATAAATCGGATTACTGAAAATCCGACAACGGTGCCAAGCTTAAAGAAGTGTACTAAGCGAACATTCACGGATTATACCTAGAAAATGATAGCATTTCTAGGTGATGCCAAATGACTGCAACGTGAAAAGATGCCAATTTAATAGCGGGATGTATATATATATATATATATATATATATATATATATATATATATATATATATATATATATATATATATATATATATATGAAGGATGATCACAGCTGTCTAATTAATATCAATGTCAAAGGTAAAGTTCATTGGGTGTGCAGCTGGAAATGAAAGCCAAAGTGTACTCTTTTCAACGAGCTAGCAATATTTCGTTTAATTTCTTAAACATCATCAGGCCAGTTGCTACAAAGTTATTACAAACTGGTGAAATAGTGCAATTTACATAATAAGTTAAAACACTTACTTGGATGAGCTTGTTAGCCTCGATATAAAAAGTTCCATGAAGAAGGCCAAGTGAAAAAAAAACAACACTGGATTTAGTGTACAGTGAAGGCATAATAACTCACAAAACCAAGTGTATTATTTTCCGTGTGTGCCGGAGTAGTCAAAATTACTTAAATTAACATTTAGGACAAACAATTTTACGAATACATATACGAAACAATTAATAATTCAACATTTTGGTGTTTCCATGTTGGGAGGAAGGCGTGAAAGCAAGTACCTCAAGGTCACAGCGGTCTGTTAGCTGTCATTATACGGAAGTGTCAGCCAGAACTAGGCAATTTTTAGTTTAAGTACAAGTTGTATTAAATTGATAGATTTTTGTTAAAATCAATGTAAGATCATTATGTTGTTGTTTATTAAATAAAGAATTTATAAGACAGATTACTAGCGATTGTCTGTTTTATTTTTTAATAATATTAGTATTCAATGATTAAAGAAATGCAAACAATTGTAATAATAATTGACTTCTTTGTATAATTTGGTGGTATAAATGAAATCACAAAAAACTTTGCAGAATGGTAAACCACTTTGTAAATAGGCACATATGCATACCCAAACACACATATACATATACACACATGGATTACATGCGTACAAATACAAATGTATATACATACACAGCTGATACCTCCTTATTTCAAGGTGTCAATTGCAATGGCAACTACTGAATCTAAAAACAAATTCATTGAACTAAATTATATTGGTAGTTTATGGTGACAAAATAGAGAGAATGGCTATATGACAAAGGAGCACTAAATTAAATTAAAAAAAAAAATTATTTTACTAAATATTATTTAGGAACCATATTCAAAAGGTAATGTGAGATAAAAATTATTAATAAAGATTGACCAAAACCAACTGACATCTTTAGGGGCAACTAAAAATTGTGATATATGAAACGAAAAAGAAGTTTGTAATAAGCAAGATGGTATTATTGAGAATCGTCTAATAAACTAACTTGGTTATTATTTGTTCCTAGCTTTAACAAAAAGGAATAAATTTCACTTAGATGTTCTATATCTGATTTTGTGTTAATCACGTTGTCAGTTGTTGCAATGTGGGTCATTTCTAAAAAAGTCTTCTCTTGTAAGATGTTTCTTTTTCAAGGATTTTGGCATCTGCAAAGTTCATTTTGTGATTGAGGGTGTGTACGTGGTTTGCTAGTGTGCATCTATCTGGATAAAGTCTACAGTCACTTTTATGTGTTATTATTCTATCCTTTAGTCGTCTAGATGTCTGGCCTATGTATTTGCCATTACAATCACTACATGGAATGCTATAAACCACATCTGAAATTTGATCTTGTGGGGTTGGATCTTTAAGTTTGGAAAAAATAGAATTTACTGTTAGAGAGGTTTTATTAGTTATTTTAATATTCTCATATGATTTAAAGATTCTTGTCAGTTTTGGTGTCAGTTCTTGTATATAAGGTAACGCACAATAATGTGTAGGAGTGTGATTGTGAACAGTGTTTTGTGTGTTAGTATTTGTAGACGTGCCTACCGATATTGAGTTAATCGGAGTGAACTCTAATGGAGTATTGTACAACAGACCTTTAAGGAGAAGTGGTGGACAAGAATTATCTATAAAGAGATCATATAGTATTTTAAGGTTTTTTTGATGGAATGATTTATCTGAAATTTTTAAAACCCTATCTTTCATTTGTTTCACCAAGTTAATTTTAGTAGAATGTTTATGATATGACATATAATTAATGTATCTGCCAGAACTCATTGATTTTCTATACCAATCTACTGTAATGATGTTGTCATTAGAACGAACTAATCTAGTATCTAGGAAAGGATTGATTTTCATCTTCTACTTCGATGGTGAATTGTATGTATGGATCATAGCTGTTAAAAATAAAAAGCAAGTCATCTAACATATTATGAGGTATAGCTAAGATCATATCGTCTACATATTTTTTTATAAAAAAAGGATTGAAAGGTAGTACAGGAATAATAATGTCTAGCAAGTCATCCATAACATATGCTGCAAGAATAGGGCTAATCTTTGCACCCATTGGTGTTCCAAAAGTTTGTTTATAATATGTGTTGTCAAAAGAAAAATAGGTGTTATTAAATAAGAAAGTGATTAAGTTCAAAAACATATCTTTATCTATTGTACAATGTCTACTGGAGAATATTTACTTTAAAAAGAGACAAATACCTTGTTATTTTTCGGCTGCAATTAATCCGATTTATCGGGAATTTCAACGAGAAACAAATAACTAAAGTATAAGGAGTGCAAAACCAAGTCAAAAACTAATCAGTAGTGCAAAAATTGGGATTCTAAAAGGTGAGTCGGCGAAAAAACTATATAAAATTAACCAAAACAATAATAATAAGGTTAACAGATAAGAGCGATAAGAGACAAACGAGAGAGCTAAGTCTCGGCCGATTTATTTGCGACGTTGCCACTGTGAGCAAAATATCCCAGGTGACAATATTTTAATTGTTAATTCAATTTTAATTTAATTTTAACAAAGTAAATAAACGGTAGACACTGCTTTCTCCGCACTTTTGAGGTGGAAAGCAGTGCCTGGCGCCGAATAATAATGAAAAAGTTTTTGGAGAAAGGAAAAGGTTATGAGAGTGATAGCTCGACAACGGACGAAGGAACCAAAAGAAAAATGAGAGAGGGGACAACGAAAATGAGGAAAGAGAAGAGCACGCGAAGAGCAGAAAGCTTTCAACGAATTCACCACAAAAAAGTACGAATCAAAACTAGATACCATAATTGAAATAATGAGTAAATTGTCAAACGATGTCACAGAGATAAAGAAAGACCAAAAGAGCAGTAAAGAAGCAATAGAACAGCTCATTGAAGATAACCGAAAGTTGAAGAACGAGAACAAACACCTTAAACAAGAAAACAAGGAAATCAAAGAAGAATTGAAAGAAATAAAGGAAAATATGGAATTTATGGAAAAACAACGGAGGAAGAACAACGTAGTAATGAATGGATTAACAATAGACACCTATGAACAAGGAGCAATAAAAGAGGCGATGCTGAATTTGTTCAAAGGACATATGGAAATTGAGGTCAAAATAAAAAATGCATACAAGTTGGGAATAAAAACCTGTCTGATTGAACTAGAAGACCAAGAAGACAAAATCAAAGTCATGAAGAATAAGTCCAAGCTAAAAAATTACAAGGAAGAAAAAGTATATATCAACAATGACACCACAATGAGAGAAAGAGAAATACAAAAAACTATCCGGATGATCGCACGAGAAGAGAGAGATAAAGGTAATGAGGAAAAATTGGTACAAATAAACTCTGGGTAAATAATGAAGAATGGAAATGGAATAATAAAGAAGATAAGATAGAAAAATCAAAAAACTAATAAAAAGCGCCAATGGAAAAACGATAATGGAACAGGCAATGAACAAGGACACGAGTAGAAATAAAGCAATATGCAACGATCAGGATAGAAACTTAAAATGTAAGAATGATGAGAAATACTTACAAATACACAGAACAGCTGCAAACGACAAGATCAAAAGTATAGAAACAACTGCAACTGAAAAGACCAAAATACCCGAAGGATGGACAATAGGAACTTGGAACGTAAGAGGTCTCAACGGTAAGGAGACAGAACTTGCAGAAGAATTTGATAAGGCTAGAATAGACATACTAGGTATAACAGAGACAAAAAGAAAGGGTAAGAGCACACAGTTTCTAGAAATGGCCAT
The DNA here is from genome assembly GCF_917563875.1 of Diabrotica virgifera virgifera. Lineage (NCBI taxonomy): Eukaryota > Metazoa > Arthropoda > Insecta > Coleoptera > Chrysomelidae > Diabrotica > Diabrotica virgifera. The sequence continues at coordinate 111,413,951 of NC_065450.1, forward strand.
TTTTTAATCCTCAGCGGAGTATCGCAATTAGAAAGAGCAAGTGAAGGGGTTGGTTGTTTAATCAATAAAAATTTGACTAGCAGCATTAAGGATTGGGAATGTATCACCGAAAGGATCCTGAAAATAAGGATGACAACCGATGAGAAGAAGCTACTTAACATATTTGTCATATACGGACCAAATGATACCGAAAGAGCGAAAACCAAGGACATTTTTTGCGAAAAGGCGACAGAGATTATAGACAGCGCAGAAGGGAACACAATAGTAATGGGAGATCTTAATGGTAGACTAGGCATAAAAGACAACGACTCCTCGGATGTACTAGGGCAATATGGAGAACTAACAAGAAATAATAATGGAGAACGTATTATAGACTTTTGCAGAGAGAATGATCTTTTAATAATGAATTCGTTTTTTCAGCATAAAGATGTGCATAAATTCACCAGAGAAGTTAAAAGTAGAGGAGAAAGATCTATTATTGATTATGTATTGGTGAACAGATCTTTAAGACAATATATTAAAGATGTCAGAGTGCGAAGGGGAGCAGAAATATATAGCGACCATTACTTGGTAGTGTCCCGAACAAGTATAGGAAACAAACAAAAACTAACTCAAAGGAAACTGAAAAAAAGAGACAAAACTCCAAAAAATCTCACAAACGCAGCTATTAAGTCATATAAGCTAACAGATAAGAAAATAGCACAGAAATACAAAAACTTTGTAAACAATAGTCTTCAAAAGCATTTAAACCAGAACTATGACTTAGAAGAAACTTGGCAAAAACTTAAAGAAGCACTCCTAGATGGAGGCAAGCAAGTCTGCGGAATGACTATAATTAATAAAAACAAGAAGTGCACAAATTGGTGGAGTAATGAAATAAAAGAAGAGGTCAAATTAAAAAAGTTAGCGTGGAAGAATTACCTAGGGAAGCAGAGCTCAGAAAGGTATCAAAAATATAAACAGCAGAGGGCAAAAGTAAAAGACATGGTTATGGAAGCGAAAAAGAAGGGCTGGGAGGACTTTGGCAATAAAATGGAGAAAGACTACCACACTAATCAAAAATTATTTTACAAAACCCTGAGAAGTCTAAGAGCAGAGAAGGTACAACAAACACCAAAACAAATTAAAAATGAAAATGGGCACATTCTCTGCGAGAACGAAAGCATCATAAACAGATGGAGAGAATATTTTGAAAACCTCTTGACCCAAGAAGACTCCAATAATAAATCAGATAACACCGAAGAAAATGCACTTGAAAACCAAAATCAAACCGAAATAACAACAGATGAAATAAAAGAAATAATATGCAAGCTTAAAAGAGGAAAGGCAGCTGGCTATGATAAGATATCCGCGGAAATGCTAAAAAATATGGGAGAAAATGGAAATGAAATGCTCAGAAAAATTTGCAATAAAGCATGGAATGAGAGTAAGATCCCAAAAGACTGGGAAGTGGGGATTATTTTACCCATTTTCAAAAAAGGAGACAGACGAGACTGCAGTAAGTATAGAGGTATAACCCTCCTGAGTATTCCTTCCAAAGTCTACGAACGAGTACTAGAGAAAAAATTATTACAAGAAGTGGACCACAAACTGGAACAGTCACAAAGCGGATTCAGGAAGGGAAGAAGAATTCATGACCATATTTTTACACTCAAGCAGCTAATACAAAATACGCGAAATACAAGCACAGAACTACACCAAGCTTTTATAGATCTAGAAAAAGCATTTGACAGAAATCGACAAAAGCCTAATGAACAGGGAAGTAGACACTAAACTCAGAAAAGCTATTATGAGCCTATACAAAAACACAAGAAATAGAGTAAGAACAGATAATATGGAATCGGACGAGTTTATAGTTAATGATGGCTTAAGACAAGGAGGTGTACTAGGCCCCATCTTGTTCAATATTGTTCTAGATGATGTAATGAAGGAAACCAGAGAAGAAACATCGAAAATATATGTTGGACATAGAAATCTCGAAATGATACAGATAGCAGAATGTGCATTTGCAGATAATCTCGTTGTGTTTGGAAGAAATGAGGCCGCACTACAGAGAAACCTCCACATATGGAGGGATAAACTTGAAAAACGTAATCTGAGGATTAACGAAAGTAAAACTAAGGTCATGATATGTGGGAAAACAGATAAACGTACAAAAATTAAAATCAATAACGACACCTTAGAACAAGTTGAAACTTTCAAATACCTGGGAGTTCAAATAGAGAGTAGGGGTGCACACGATACTGAGATAAACAACAGAATAGCAAGCGCAGCCCGCATATACCATGCAATTAAGAGCACATTCCTATCGAAAAAAGAAGTATCCCAAAAAGCCAAGATAACAATCTACAACACAGTTTTCGTACCTATCCTAACATTTGGATGTGAAAGCTGGACGCTCACCACCAGACTAAAGAAGAAACTGCAAATCATGGAAATGAAGTATTTAAGAAGAGTACTAGGTGTGACCAGGATGGACAGGATACGGAATCAGGAAATAAGAGAACGCCTTAAAGTCCAACCAATAGAGAAGAAAATCGAAGCAGCCCAGTTAAGATGGTACGGCCACATGGTTAGGATGGATAAAGGAAGGCCAGTAAAACAAGTTTGGGAAGCGAGAAGAAACCTGAAAAGACCGAGGGGCAGGCCCATGAAGACCTGGGACGATGAAATCGCTGCCATCCTAGACAAAAGAGGAGTCACTAAAGAACAAGCGAAGAAAATGGCAAGAAATAAGAAGGATTGGAGGAAGTTTGTGTACGAAGCATAAAAATAGAGTTTATTTTAGACTTTATACCCAACACCTTACGGTCGAAGGGTTATCGATTATATATACATATATATACTCCTTTATGACATATATATATATATATATATATATATATACAGTGCTGTTTTTGTGACGGTACGCGCCGGTACGCCGTACCGGCACCTCTTGGGACAAAAAATTAAAAAATCAACAAAATTATAGACAAATGCCTGAATTTTTCCCTTGCTCCCAAATAGCTTTAAAACGCCATTATTGAGAATAAATTTAAAAAGTTTTCCCGGGGGCGGACCCCCCTTATGAACAATCCCCTAACCCCCAGGAACATTGCGTACCGGAACCATTGCGTACCGGAACCTTATATTGTTACAAAAACAGCACTGTATATATATATATATACAATGTCTACTGATTTCTGGCCAATGTTTGTTTACTGATCTTAAACATGCTTCAAGATAAACGTTACTAAATAAAGAGATCACATCCAAACTAACTAACACGTTACCTTGAGGTAGTTGCATTCTATTGAATTTAGTGTTTATTTCAAAGGAATCTTTTACATAATAATCATTGTTACAGTCATAGGCAGAAGTGAGAATTTCTGTAATAAAACCAGCAATATTTTCAGTAGGAGCATTACCTTTTGAATATGGTTCCTAAATAATATTTAGTAAAATAATTTTTTTTTAAATTTAATTTAGTGCTCCTTTGTCATATAGCCATTATCTCTATTCTGTCTACATAAACTACCAATATAATTTAGTTCAATGAATTTGTTTTTAGATTCAGTGGTTGCCATTGCAATTGACACCTTGAAATAAGGAGGTATCAGCTGTGTATGTATATACATTTGTATTTGTACGCATGTAATCCATGTGTGTATATGTATATGTGTGTTTGGGTATGCATATGTGCCTCTTTACAAAGTGGTTTACCATTCTGCAAAGTTTTTTGTGATTTCATTTATACCACCAAATTATAGAAAGAAGTTAATTATTATTACAATTGTTTGCATTTCTTTAATCATTGAATACTAACATTATTAAAAAATAAAACAGATAATCGCTAGTAATCTGTCTTATAAATTCTTTATTTAATAAACAACAACATAATGATTTTACATTGATTTTAACAAAAATCTGTCAATTTAATACAACTTGTACTTAAACTAAAAATTGCCTAGTTCTGGCTGACACTTCCGTATAATGAGAGCTAACAGACCGCTGTGACCTTGAGGTACTTGCTTTCACGCCTTCCTCCCAACATGGAAACACCAAAATGTTGAATTATTAATTGTTTCGTCTATGTATTCGTAAAATTGTTTGTCCTAAATGTTAATTTAAGTAATTTTGACTACTCCGGCACACACGGAAAATAATACACTTGGTTGTGTGAGTTATTATGCCTTCACTGTACACTAAATCCAATGTTGGTTTTTCTTCACTTGGCGTTCTTCATGGAACTTTTTATATCGAGGCTAACAAGCTCATCCAAGTAAGTGTTTTAACTTATTATGTAAATTGCACTATTTCACCAGTTTGTAATAACTTTGTAGCAACTGGCCTGATGATGTTTAAGAAATTAAACGAAATATTGCTAGCTCGTTGAAAAGAGTACACTTTGGCTTTCATTTCCAGCTGCACACCCTATATATATATATATATATATATATATATATATATATATATATATATATATATATATATATATATATATATATATATATATATATATATATATATATATATATATATATATATATATATATATGTATATATATATATATGTATATATATATATATATATATATGTATATATATATATAAATCCTACTATCAATTTGGCATCGATACATTATGCATTTACCATCAATTTGGCATCGTCTTGCAAAGTGGCATCTGTATATCGATGCCACTTTACACTACCTTAATAACTTTTTTCCTGTACTTGTTAGCAGAAGTCTAATCAACTCTGTAGTTAGAGATTTGATTCCTTGATGTTACTTTAATATATCAGCTTTCTTTGTTTATTCCTTACTGACTTATATAAGTTTATTCCATAAAATGTTTGAGTTCAAAATGATGGCACAGTGAAAATATTATATACATTTAGTTCAGTGTTTTACCGTTTTGTCGCTGCCGCTATATACATGAAAACGTATATCCCACTTTCATTATCAATCATTTTGGCATCAGAAATTTGGCATCACTGTTGAATACAATATTATCCACAACGAAAAATAGGCAATTTGAGAATGTATATATTATTTTCATCAGCAAATCATTCTGGCATCAAGTTGTTTTCACCCAATTTTGAAAAAATGTGAAAGCTTATAATCCAAGGATGGTACTAAAGGTGAGAAATTTGACCTAAACTATCTGTCCGTCGGTCTGTCCGACCGCGAATATAACTCTTACGTCATTATACCAGGTAGAATGACAAATGAGGTGTCAAATGAAAGCGTATAATCCAAGGATGGTACTAAAGGTGAGATATTTGACTTAAACTTTCTGTCCTTCGGTCTGTCCGACCGCAAATATAACTCCTCCGTCATTATACCAGGTAGAATGACAAATGAGGTGTCAAATGAAAGCTTATAATCCAAGGATGGTACTAAAGGTGAGAAATTTGACTTAGGCTGTCTGTCCGTCGGTCCGACCGACCGCGAATATAGCTCCTCCGTCATTATACCAGGTAGAATGACAAATGAGGTGTCAAATAGAAGCTTATAATCCAAGGATGGTACTAAAGGTGAGACATTTGACTTAGGCTGTCGGTCCGTCCGACCGCGAATATAACTCCTCCGTCATTATACCAGGTAGAATGACAAATGAGGTGTCAAATGAAAGCTTATAACCAAAGATGGTACTAAAGGTGAGAAATTTGACTTAGGCTGTCTGTCCGTCGCGTCGGTCAGTCCGACCCCGAATATAGCTCCTCCGTCATTATACCAGGTAGAATGACAAATGAGATGTCAAATGAAAGCTTATAATCGAAGTATGGTACTAAAGGTGAGACGTCGGTCCGTCCGACCGCGAATATAACTCCTCCGTCATTATACCAGGTAGAATGAAAAATGAGGTGTCAAAAGAAAGCTTATAATCCAAGGATGGTACTAAAAGTGAGAAATTTGACTTAGGCTGTCTGTCCGTCTGTCCGTCCGACCGCGAATATAGCTCCTCCGTCATTATACCAGGTAGAATGACAAATGAGATGTCAAATGAAAGCTTATAATCCAAGGATGGTATTAAAGGTGAGAAATTTAACTTGGGCTGTCTGTCCGTCGGTCCGTCCGACCGCGAATATAACTCCTCTACTATACCAGGTAGAATGACAAAAGAGGTGTCAAATGAAAGCTTATAATCCAAGGATGGTACTAAAGGTGAGAAATTTGACTTACGCTGTCTGACCGTCGGTCCGTCCGACCGCGAATATAGCTCCTCCGTCAATATACCAGGTAGAATGACAAATGAGGTGTCAAATGAAAGCTTATAATCCAAAGATGGTACTAAAGGTGAGAAATTTGACTTAGGCTGTCTGTCCGTCGCGTCGGTCAGTCCGACCCCGAATATAGCTCCTCCGTCATTATACCAGGTAGAATGACAAATGAGATGTCAAATGAAAGCTTATAATCGAAGTATGGTACTAAAGGTGAGACGTCGGTCCGTCCGACCGCGAATATAACTCCTCCGTCATTATACCAGGTAGAATGAAAAATGAGGTGTCAAAAGAAAGCTTATAATCCAAGGATGGTACTAAAAGTGAGAAATTTGACTTAGGCTGTCTGTCCGTTTGTCCGTCCGACCGCGAATATAGCTCCTCCGTCATTATACCAGGTAGAATGACAAATGAGATGTCAAATGAAAGCTTATAATCCAAGGATGGTATTAAAGGTGAGAAATTTGACTTGGGCTGTCTGTCCGTCGGTCCGTCCGACCGCGAATATAACTCCTCTACTATACCAGGTAGAATGACAAAAGAGGTGTCAAATGAAAGCTTATAATCCAAGGATGGTACTAAAGGTGAGAAATTTGACTTACGCTGTCTGACCGTCGGTCCGTCCGACCGCGAATATAGCTCCTCCGTCAATATACCAGGTAGAATGACAAATGAGGTGTCAAATGAAAGCTTATAATCCAAGGATGATACTAAAGGTGAAAAATTTGACCTAGGCTGTCTGTCCGTCGATCCCTCCGACCGCGAGTATAAATCCTCCGTCATTATACCAGGTATAATGGCAAATGAGGTGCCAAATGATAGCTTATAGTTCAAGCATGGTATTAAAGATGAAAAATTTTACCTAGGCTGTCTGTCCGTATGTCTGTCCATCCGCGAATACAACTCCTCCGTTATTAATACAGATAGAATGACAAATCGGGTGTCGAATGAAAGCTTTTAACTTAAGGATGGTATTATTAAAGATGAGAAATTTGACGTCGGAGTTCCGGTTTTAGAGTTGCAACCGTAAGTATTTACTATTTTAAAGTTGCCGAAAGAGAATAAGTGATATATTATTCAACGTGGCTTAGCAAGATGAGAACAAATGTAAAATTTTGGTTTTTACGTAATTTCCGCTTAAAAAGTTATAACCGGAAATGCCATTATTCGCGGTGTGCAAGTACTTGGAACGGATACGAGAAACGATCGTGCGCGAATAGCGGAGAAATATTGCAACTTTCTTAAATAATTCATATTGTCCATTGAAATTGTCAAATTGACGTACATTTCATACCTACTGTCATTGAAGAAGAAAAATTATATGTTGCTCTGCAATATTGATATTATATGCAATTATTATATGAAGGCAAATTAAATTAATTGTATTTTGCTTGCAGTACTGCATTTTAATAACTAATTTTATTTACTACATACAATTGTTTACGTTTTAATAACATAACCTGAATCTTATTTTTTCTTCTTATTATTTTTTTGGATTATGGCCTTGACAATTATCCAGTAACCAGGACTAATATAATTGGCCAATATAATTAAAAGTGCGAATAAAGTTGCAGAGCGTAGAAACCAGGTGTCGTTTTGCCGAACTTGCACGGTCCCAATAGACTCAGAAATAGTATACGAACACATAAATCGAAGCGTATTGAAAGGTTTGAATCTTTAGAGTTATTTCTGTGTAAACAGTTTAGTAAAAATGACTCAAAATTAGTAAATTTGTATATCAATCCACGCAAAGTTACACGAAGAATTCAAATATCGACTTCCAATTCTACTTTCGATTACTTTGGGTGAAAACCTAGGACTTACGAAGTCCAATTACTTGTTTTCTTTAAAAATAAGACATGTCATAAATATGCCTTAGGCATCATAGAAGACAATGACACAGAAAAATCAAACAAGCAGCAGGTCAAAAGGGCCTTAGTTATGTATCTTCGGTCCTATTGGTTCAATCGTGACGTACAGCGCCTGAAACGATGGGATTTAACTGGCAGAATACGATGGTGTAGACAAATGAAAATGACGGCATGTAATAACACTTTAAAATTGTAGAAATAAAATGGATTAACGCACATGGTATGACATATTATGTGAGAGTATTTAACAAATAGAATACGATTACATACGTCCAGTTTTTGACAAGCGACTTCTCTACATATGATAAACGCGAAAGGGCCCCAACGTTCACTGTTCGACATAGGCCTCCCGTTCACTGCATATACCCACTGCTTTCTGACGCTGTGACTTAAGAGGATAGGATTTAACGAATAAAACGACAAAGAAGACTAAACAAGGCAGATCACGGGAAAAACACAACTGTCCGTTTTATACTCCACAGGGAAGCATCAAATATTCAACGTAAGGATATATTATAGTATAACGGTATGATAAATCTTTTTCTTTTTTTTTTTTTCATTTAGTGCATTCCGTACGTTTTTTAAACATAATCAGGAGAAGTTGTTGAATTTCTGAAGTCTATAAAAGAATTTCTTAACAAACCTTTTTTTAATTGTGTTATGGATTATTTTTAAGAATGTGTTTAAAAGGTAGCTCACAGGCTTATTGTTCAATGGTCTTATCACTTTTAAACGCCTGTCTTTTTTGTAGGACTATTAATTGTGATTTCAAACATTCTAGCGGGACAATGCCTTTTGTGTAACTGAAATAAATATTGTTATCCATTTAATTTTTTTCCTCAATTAATTGAATGCCTCCTACTGGTGTTTGGTCTAAGCTTACCGCTTTTCCCCATTTAAGCTAAACTGCTCGTCAAAAGTTAGGGATATAGAAAATTATGCTCATTTTCATAGCTAATTTTTTCGAGAACAGATTAACGGATTCCACTAATTTTTTTTAATATTTTAGATTTTTCGTTAGTATTTACACAGTTGTGCAAAAGTTTACCCAAACTTTTTTTTGTACTTTTACCGAGTGGTATAAGTACAAAAAAGAAGTTTGAGTAAACCTCTTGTTAGGTATTAGTTACGTATCTTCACTCCCATTGGTCCAAACGTGTCGTACGGCGGCTCAAATGATAGGAATCAGTCAACAGAATACAATGACACAGAAAAATCAATTACAGTAAAATATTGAAAGGGCCTTAGTTACGTATATTCGCTGCTATTTTTCCAATCATGACGTACGGTGGCTAAAATGGTAGGAATTAACCAACAGAATACAATGACACCCAAATCCGGTGTCGGAAAGCTGGTCGAGAACACTTCGTCGACGGAAAATTGGTCGACAACAGTTGGTCGACAAACAGTTGGTCGAATGCACAATTCATCGAATGGACAATTCATCGACGAACATTTGATCGAATGGAATTTTCGTCGACAAACTGTTATTTATCTTTAGGATAAAGGGATTAATGGTGACAAACGACGGGTAACTGGAATATTGTATTATATATTTTTTTTTGGGTTTTGTTAATTTTGTACCTAAATCTTACCGGAGGTATTGCGCCTTTTATAAATGTGTAGTTGTGAATTAAGTTTTTGATAATAAAATCAAGAGGGTAAGAATCGCTTTACTTTTAAACTCTTCACTTTTGGCGCATCATGGACGGCTCGTTTTTAAAAGAATCGTTTTAATTTTTTTTTGTATAAACATGCTCTTTCATTCGTTTAAATGTTGCTTTTCAAATTTTCTAATATTTATAAACAAAGCCCCGGTGAATTTTTGAAAAAAGTGGCTAACTCGGGTTTTAAGGGTTGTAGGGCATTAAATTTTTGTTTCAGTTTCTATAAGAATACCAACATGTCGAATAAAAAAAATTAACTTCCTACGTGTTGTTGTTCTGAAGCTATTTTCTTGTGGCATTTTTGGAATTAACTAGTTTTGATGGGAAATAAGCCACAATTTTACTAAAAAAACTGATTTTATTAACGTTTCGACGCTCAAATCGGGTGTCGTTGTCAAAATAAAACCATTTTTTTTAGTAAAATTGTGGCTTATTTCCCATCAAAATTAGTTAATTCCCACATGTTAATGCGGTTGTTATTTTAATTGTTTATTCGCGAACTCAATCGACTATAGGTGGCAGTGCAGTTGCATGAAAATGGCCGATGTAATTGGGATAATGCATTTTGATATAATTAATATTTTTATTGATGTAATTAATTAATATAAATAAATCATTCATTAAATGAACACACCAGACAAGCATTCAATCGACATTGATATATAGGTTAACGGATGTTTTGTTTAAATCTTCATCCCAATTCCTCTAGTTCAAAATAAGCGGCAGCACCCTCGCTTGAGTTCGCGAATAAGCTTAAAATAACACTACTTTTTCAAAATTATTTTATAATTATTTATAATATTTATTATAAAACTTTTTATTCAAGACTTGATCTAATTTGATAAATTGAACCTTTCTCTTTGGTTTGATGTCTTTAGAATTTATGTTGACCTAATAGTTTATGCATAATAACGCTGTAGATAGAAGCTTTTTGGGATAAACAATTTCAATTTTGCAATAACTATTAGGTAAAACTTCTTGAAATTTTAACGGCTGAATACTTCTAATATTGTTCCTTTACTTACGCGAAAATAAAGCTTTTAGTGTATTTTTAGAAAAGTTATTAATTATTTTCAAAAAATCGACTTTTGAAGCTATTTTCCCAATAACTAAGCAACAAATTAACAAAAAGAACTTTCCAAACACTCATTTTAAAGAATTTTCTATGCTCTTCAGTAAAATTGTATCACCTTTCCATACAGCATACCGGTCTCCACCTTTAATATTTACAATCAAATAGCGATCTTTAATTGTTTATATATTGTTTATAAGTTAAAAAGTACGTTTGATTTTTTGCATAATTTTTATATTGGATACTGTTGTAACTAAATTTACCCTAATGCCATAAGCAGTTCTTAGATACCTGTATCAACGGATGTCACGAAAGAGGCCATTTATTTGCTAATTTCTCTGGTCTATCACACCCTTTCTTATCTGTGTTTACAATCCAAATCATTAAGCCACATAAAGAGGTAGGGCAATAAACTCACTATAGCTATAGAAATGCTTTTACTACAAAATTTTAAAAGATAAGAGTTATAACGGAACAAGTATGCATACCTGCATTTTAAGACCCAGGTAGATTTTTGGGGATGACACAATGACACTAAAAGATGGCTTTGCCGATGATTGCATTCAATTGAGATGGTAAGTAGGTATGAATCACCTCTAGTTATATTTTAATGGCTTTGTAATTTAACTTCATGGGGTACGAAAGAATTAAGAAACTTTTAAGAATTTGAAAAAACATAGTTTTTGGGGGGTTTAGGTGTTTTACACAATTTTTGAATATCCCTAAAAACTCAGTTATTTCAAATTATATATACGTAACCTATAAAAAACCTTGAGTTAGTCTATTTTGAAGTATATAAAATGGAGAAAATCCCAAAAAACTACCGAAAAAACCAGTTTTCCGGATTTTTGAAGATGGCGCACCTTACGAATAAATCTGAAAAAAGTCAGAAATACAGATTTTGATAAAATTCACAAAACGCAAAAAAATTAGACATGCAGCCATCGCCAAAAAAAGTTATACGTACCTATTAAAAAAACAAAAAACATTGAGGTTATGTACACTCGACCTTCGGGTCCATAAAAATATATGTTTTGTAAAAGCCTCAGCTGTGCGTGTGAATTTTTTGTAATTTATAATTTAATTGCAAACCAACTTAAAAAAAAATAAAATCGAAAAATTGACATTTTTTGATGTGGGGAAAGGGGAAGGGGGTGGTGGGCTAAAATTGCGGTGATTCTTAATTTTTTTAATCACATAGAACGTAAAAAAATAAAAAAAAATATTCAGGCTGTATCGACTTCAAAATAATACAGCATCATGCCAAAAGGGCCTTAGTTATGTATGTTCGGCCCTATTGATCCAATCGTGACGTACGTCGGCTGAAATGATAGGAACTAACCAATAGCATACAATGACATAGAGAAATCAAATACAGCCTCATGTCAAAAAGAATAGAATAAACAAAAATTTCTTTTGAATTAAATATTTGAAATAAAAAATCACACTAAATTTTCTTTTTTTTTCACCCTTTCACTTATCAATATAAACATAAAAGTTTTTAGAGAGTTTCGCCCTCGGTTATAATGTAATCTTTCATTCTGCGTTTAAATTTTTCCAAAATTCTTATTAGTTTTCTCAGGATTCGAATAAACTGAATGCATTTAAATAGCATTGGTCATAATTTTGCGCCTACTCCCTCAAGGCTTAAAAAATGTAACATTTCAAAGGAATGGAGATATTTCAAAGATTCGCTGAGACTATAATTTTTATCTAATATACATATATCTGTAGTCCATCCACTCACGGTAAATATTGCAAAACCTCCGAATTTTAAACAACCGCTTGGATTGACATGAAATTGGGTATGCACATAGCTGACAGGTCAAAGAAAAAGTGATATTGTGCCGACGTGTGCTTTTGCCTTGGGAGTTAGTACAACCACTTTTATAATGTGAAAAGACATACATTCAAAATAAGTCCTAAAGTGGATAAACTGAGTAATTCTAAGCTAGTTTTTGTTCTATAGATTTTTTCTTAACATACTGTTTGAGTTATTTGCAAGTGAATATATTATGTTCGTTTTTCAACAAAAAAGTCACGTTTTTAGACGGTTTTAGAAAAAAACTCAAAAAGTATTTTAACGAAAAATATTCTTAGCAAAAATATAGCGTATAAAAAAGTGAAAACAATGGTGTATGTATGAAGTCTGTAGACCCTGTAAAAGTAGAGTTGTAGTTAAGAGGAAACAGTAGCGATCAACAGGTAGCGAAAACGCGTTCCAAGATTGCGGCTGTAATTTTGAATATTTTTTCGAGATATTTGGCACACGTATTCGTAATATAATAAAGAATGGCGGTACAGAGCCCAATTTGAAAAATATATGAATATGTGGAAATTACTCTGTAATTAAATACAATATTTAAAAAACGAGCCTGTACCGCCATTAAGAAGAACAAAAAAATACACTTTCTTCAAATGAACTTTTTTATCCGATGCCTAGATTTTGTGTCATTTTGGAACTACTAAAATTTTGTATTTCATTAGTAGTTCCAAAATGACACAAAATCTAGGAATCGGATAAAAAGTTTATTTGAAGAAAGTGTATTTTTTTGTTCTTCTTAATGGCGGTACAGGCTCGTTTTTTTAATATTATATTTAATTACAGAGTAATTTCCACATATTAATATATTTTTCAAATTCGGCTCTGTACCGCCATTCTTTATTATATTACGAATACGTGTGCCAAATATCTCGAAAAAATATTCAAAATTACAGCCGCAATCTTGGAACGCGTTTTGGCTACCTGTTGATCGCTACTGTATCACCTTAATGAAAAGCAGGTTCTACTTCGTCAAAATACAAATCGAATATTTTAACATGAAATAACCATAAAACGAAGCACTTTTCGGGAAAAACTCATGACTTGCAACTGTTATAAAATGTCTAAAAAGTTTTATTTGTATTTTTATAAACGTTTCTAGCATCAAAAGTTAGTTAGCATCAAAATGAAGTCTCTTTTTTGTTAAAAAAATGTAAAAATCACCGCCTAATTTACTTATGTATTGTTTATGTGATATGTACATTTTTTACTCTTTGAGATATTTAGTATCACTAATGTTTAAGTTATTTTAAACCAAGGCATTTTTTTTCAAAATTAAAATTTTTTTATTTTAAAACCAATTTTTTTTAATAAGCATTTCTTGCCAATAAATCTTATAGATCATATAAACAGTATAATATAAGTAAATTAACTAGGGCGGTAACTATTAATTTCATATGGAATGCTAATTAGGTGGTGATTTTCACGATTTCTTTTAGCAAAAAAAGGGACATATTTTATTTAAAGCGTAACTTACTTTTGATGCTGATGGTGATAGAATAGATACTTTTTAAATAACAAAAATAAAACTTTTTTAAACACTTTAAAAAATTTGTGGCGAGTTTTCCCCGAAAAGTGCGTTATTTTTTGGATATTTTACGTTGAACTAGTCGATTTGGAATTCGACGAATAAGAACCAACTGTTGTTCAGCTCCAACTCTGTTTTTATTGTGTGTCCAGACTTCATACATACATAATTTTTTTTACTGTTTTATAAGCTTTATATTTGCTAAGAATAGTTTTTTCGATCAAATACTTACTTTTTGATTTATTTACGAAAAACCATCTAAAAACAAAAAATACAAGGAATTTAATTAGTTTATCCACTTACGGACATATTTTTACCTATATTTTTTCACACTCGAGAAGGGGGTGGTACTCATCCCCAGAAAAAAGCACACACTGGCACAATATCACTTTTTTCTTTGACATGTTAGCTATGCTTATGTCAAATTTCATGCCAATCCAAGCGATTTTGTAAAATCCAAAAACAGTGAGTAAATTGTCCAATGATATCTTTAAAAAAGACTAGTGCATTTTACAAAAACTTAGGTCAATAAATAATATGAAAACAGCGGAATATCAACCAATGTTGAATGTTTTTACAAAGTATTGTTTATTTTTCGCTACTCGAAGGGGACAACTATTAAACTGGTTTCTTCCACTTCCAGACAATTTTTTAACCGCATATGACATCAAAACCAGAATTAAAAAAATTCGGTTTCGACCTCTTAATACACGTAAATTGATCAAGTATATTTTTCTGTGACTATGTGTGTCACTTCCGGGTACACCATTTTAACCGGAAGTGGTGTAAAACTAAAAAAAGTATTTCTTTGTTCTCATTTTTCTAATGCGCGTCAAATTTCTAATCGCTAGTACCATCTATGGGTTATAATCTTTCATTCAACCTCTGTGATTATATCTGACAGACGGACGGACAGACAGGCATAAAACCGGACAGGCATAAATATTTGTTCTCGTCTTTCTAAGGCGCGTCGAGTAATACATAGTTTGTACTATTTCTGCGAATTTAGAACAATACTTCGGGTTGCAACTCTTTATCCTGAAGTCGGAGGCCAAATTTCTCACCTTTAGTACCATCTTTGGGTTATAAGCTTTCATTCCACATCTAATTTGTCATGTTTTAACCCGGCATCCGACAGGTGAACTTTTTTGCCACTAACAGACAGGTGGGATGTGACAAACCCCAGCATTGAAAGAGTTAAAGAATCTCAAAAAATATCTCTACGTTTAGATTAGTTAACAGAAACAGTAAAGATGCAGTAGAAATAAACAAACCAAGACACGTTAAATGATACTAGGAGCACTCCCGAATCATAATTTACAATGTGTAAACTTTGGAAATCATGACTTGGAATTTACAATGTATATACTGATGTGATCTTGATTATTGATATGAGATAATATTCTTATATGTCACTTAATTTAATCAATGTATTAATACTAATCTAATTAATTAACCAGATCACATATCAATATGTTTTCAATCTCAGGGCGAATTATAAATTAATTACTTACTTTCGTGGCTTCTGAATA
This sequence comes from Diabrotica virgifera virgifera, assembly GCF_917563875.1. Lineage (NCBI taxonomy): Eukaryota > Metazoa > Arthropoda > Insecta > Coleoptera > Chrysomelidae > Diabrotica > Diabrotica virgifera. Next base: position 111,429,648 of record NC_065450.1, read on the forward strand.
TTTCTTAATGGTTCCTAATCGGGATAGAAAAGAAAAGAGTAAAAAAAAATACAAATATGGGTTACAATTATAATCAAAATATTTTTTATTTTATTCAAAAGGCAATCAATGCTTAATATTTGCTATTTCTTATTATTCTTAAACATAACATTTACAACTGGGAATTTTATTTCCTTTTGGTTTTCTATTGAAAGTTTTTATTAACATTTAACTATTAGGAGTTATTAGGGACAACTCTATTTAAGTTTGATGAAGCTTTTCTGATATTATTGATTATGTTATTCAATTTTTTATGTGGAATTTAATACGAAAAACCCATACATTCATGTCCAAACAAATGAGACTGACCTTTTCCTGGTGAACTGAAAATGTCCTCACACAAAACCCTTTCCTGCTATCCTTGGCTGCGATCAAACCTCGTCCTGGCTTCCAGTGATGTTCTCCTTTGAAAAACTAGCTCGAATAGCTCTCGTTCCTGCTTTTGTCGTGATGCTGTGTTCTACCTTTTTCGAAACTGCTATCAGCTACCGGGACACTCTGGGCTCAAGGAGGTTCTTTTACTCTCGACCTGGCCTACTTCTCGTTCCACGATAGATACTCCACACTCACGGAACTACCGGCTTTCTCACTCCTCGAACACTACCGTCTACTACTCGACTTCACTTCTCGACAGCTCAAAACATTCTGATCCCACTTTGTCATTCATTCACCTACTTTCTCAATATCCCTTCCAGATTCACAAATCAACCTTCCACCACCAACTCTCATTCTCAGTATTCCTCAAAAACCAATTTTTAATCTTTCTAAATATGCTTAATGGATTTCAAAAGAAAATATTTAATTCCCATTCTAAAATCACTTTCTACTATTTACAAATTTTAATGACCTATTCTCTCTTTCAAATGAGTCTTATTTAGCATAGGCTAATGATCGAAACCTTCCGCGAAAAACGATAATGAACTATCATCTATTTCACTGAGTTTTATTTAGCATAGGCTAATGATCGACCTTCCGAGAAGAACGATAATGGTACGCGTCATTCACTTTGTTTATTTTAAGCGCACTGTCCCGAGTTCCGTCTAATCACTTCTTAAAATTAAATATAACAATTTGTTGTATACAGGGTGTTCTAAATTTATATGCCCGTGGTTGAGAAAATTGAAAATATTTTATATTAAATTGAATCCTGTTTACAACCATCAAAATTTAATTTTCATATCAAATAGAAATATAACAATACATTGTAAATAATTATGATTCGGGAGTGCTCCTAGTAGCATTTAACGTGTCTTGGTTTGTTTATTTCTACTGAATCTGGATTTTAAATTTAGTATAAATTTCTACGTATTATGACTGTTTCTTGTTGAGAATAAAGAAAAAACTTCACTAATTATGGTTTCATTTCGAAAACAACGCACACATCTTATGGAAAATATAATGTCACTCAAATTCAATAAAATTTATACGAATAGATCCGTTTTAATTTACCGATCAAATCTTATCATTGCGCCAACTCTCTATTTTCAAAAATAAGAGCAGAAATTGATACAAATAAATCTGAAATCAAATGGGTAGGTACATAAGTTAGAGAGAGAAAAAATATTTTAAACTACCCAGATTTTCGGTACTCCATAAATCAGCGGATTAGTTTCACTAATCCGCTTAGGCCCAGCGGGATTTAAGCTCTTATGAATAGCACTCGGAGCAATAATGATTGTAACTTTAACACTTTTAACACTTTATGGACTCCAAAAATGTGATTTCGATAAACTTTAATTGCAATTTGCGCCGTAATTAATCATAATTAAGAGTTGGCGCAATGATAAGATTTGATCGGTAAATTAAAACGGATCTATTCGTATAAATTTTATTGAATTTGAGTGACATTATATTTTCCATAAGATGTGTGCGTTGTCCGTATTATGACTGTTTCTTGTTGAGAATAAAGAAAAAACTTTACCAATTATGGTTTCATTTCGAAAACAACATAAGTCCACAAACTTTAAAACATAATATCAAAAAAATAAGCAACATTTAAACTTTTTTGGTCTTTCAGATATAGGTCTGGATCCCGCGTATGAAAAAAAAGTTGATTAATAGCAAGCTGAAAATTTGTTAATAGCTTAAGGGTGTCTAGTCGGATAAACTTTGATATATGGGAACACTGGAACAGGGGCAGTTTTAATTTTGGAACAGGTTAAAAATTTGAAACGGTCACACCACGAAAACGGCACATGTATTTTGTCCGACAGAACAGACTTAAACTCTTCGAACAGAGATTAAACTCTCATGCAAAAATTAGACTGCTATTTATCACCAAATGGGCCTTTTAATGAGTAGAGCATGTAGAATATGTCAAATGACAGGAATTATGACAGGTGATAAATAGCAGTCTAATTTTTGCATGAGAGTTTAATCTCTATTCGGAGAGTTTAAGTCTGTTATGTCGGACAAAATAAATGTGCCGTTTTCGTGGTGTGACCGTTCCAAATTTTCAACCTGTTTCACAATTAAAACTGCCCCTGTTCCAGTGTTCCCATATATAAAAGTTTATCCGACTAAACACCCTTAAGCTATTAACAAATTTTCAGCTTGCTATTAATCAACTTTTTTTTCATACGCGGGATCCAGACCTAATAGATGCATTTATAACCCATAATACTTATATAAAATATAGTATTACTATCAGAATCTCTAACTACTAATGGAAAGATTTTTACGTTTCCTGAAAAATTTACACATTGTAACATACAGTGCTTCCATAAAGTAACGCATAATTTCATTATTTCGTAAACCGGCGACTTTAAGGAAAATTTTCGAAACAGGTCGATTTTTATTTTTAAATTACAATTTTTTGGCATATTACATATCATACTAGTGATGTCATCCATCTGGGCTTGATAACGTAATCGATGAATTTTTTAAATGAGAATAGGGGTCATGTGATAGCTCATTTGAAAGGGTATTTAATTCTCTATTTACTAATACAAACAATAACATAATTATATATACAGGGTGTCCAAAAAGAATTCTTTAATTAAATTAATTGAGACAAAAAGAAAAATGTATGTAACTTATTTAATTCAAAATTCGTTTTACTTTTGTCAGAAAATTAAATGTTAGAGCTGCCATCCACCTGCCTCTTGGAAGTTTAAGATTACGCTTAAGCGAAAATCAATATTTAGGTTTTAAATAAAACATTTTTATGTTTGCTGGCACCAATAAAATATATTTAGAATTAAACAAATTACATACATTCATCTTTTTATACCAATTAATTTAATTTAAATAACATTTTTTGGACACCCTGTATAAATAATTATATTAACAATTATATTATTGAATAGAGAATTACATACCCTTTCAAATGAGCTATTACATGCCCTTTATTCTTATTTAAAAAAATCAACGATTACGTCATCACGCCCAGATGGATGACGTCACTAGTATGATATGTATGCCAATAAATTGTAATTTAAAAATAAAAATCGACCTGTTTCGGTATTTTTCCTGAAAGTGTCCGGTTTGTGAAATAATGAATTTATGCGTTACTTTATGGACGCACTGTATATTGTTTCGCAATGACCCATTAAATTATTATAAATGCAATTAACCATTGACCATGTCATGAAAATGGCAATATAAAATTAATTTTTCAAATGTCAAACTTTAAAATTTGTTTTTGTTAACAAAAAAATAATTTAAATATCTATTATGAAATTCGTTACAAACAAAATCTGATATTTCAACTAAACGAAACAAAATACACAATAAAAGTGAATTATTAAACTCATTCAGGGACCCGTTCAGACAAAAGAGCCTACAACTGGTTTTTACCTGAGTGCGAGTGGAAGACTTGTAACGTGAAGCGATCGATATTATGTATCTAACTAGGTACTGTCTTTTCCGTAAAAATGTATATCTTGGCAACATCCTGTTGTTGCCAAAGTGATGTTTAAGCAATGTTTTTGACCTACGGGGGTCAAATTGTCGTTATAGTGTAAGGAATAAAATATATAAATAAATCGGATTACTGAAAATCCGACAACGGTGCCAAGCTTAAAGAAGTGTACTAAGCGAACATTCACGGATTATACCTAGAAAATGATAGCATTTCTAGGTGATGCCAAATGACTGCAACGTGAAAAGATGCCAATTTAATAGCGGGATGTATATATATATATATATATATATATATATATATATATATATATATATATATATATATATATATATATATATATATATATATATATATATATATATATATATATATATATATATATATATATATATATATATATATATATATGTATATATATATATATATACGAATTTCTCTATTTTTGGGTATAGAAGTCAAACTGGGGCCTTAAAGTACAAATATTACTTAAATTATATAAATACTTAAAGTTACTCATTAATATTTTTTATTCTTTCATACATATGTTCTAAATTTTATCTTATTGCATTGTAGAAATTCTTGAGAAAGGAAATAAACATTTCCGAAAGCTTGAATATTGGATAATATTGTACTTTAAGGCCCCAGTTTGACTTCTATACCCAAAAATAGAGAAATTCGTATTTCCTAATAAGTCAATTAAGATACTATTTGTATATATATATATATGTATATATATATATATATATATATATATATATATATATATGTATATATATTTATTTTTAGCATCTCATGACGTCCCCCCATGTTAAACTGTAGTCTCTCGTGGCGTCCAGGTCTTCGTGGACTCCGATATACGGTTGCCACGAGGATTTTCTCTAAAATTTATCGCAGGTGAAAGGTACCACTTCCTACACTGCCTGAACAAAATATTGGCCGGATGTCCTCAGACACGTTATCTGTATAATAATATACACATTACTTGGGGCAGTTGCCGTCAGGCGCGCCACGTTCGCTTGCTGTATATATAAAATCACTTTAACGGTTTTGATGACGTCCAAATATATATTTATTCATTTTAAGGTTGTCGCGGAATCCGTATATTTCAGTTTATGTCCTCATGGCTTCTACTACGCTGTTGCCACCTCAAATGTTGGTATTTAGACTTCGGATATTTTTATAAATGATTATTGTAGTATTTTAAAACAATTATTGTGACAGATTAATGATATTCTCTTTGTATAATTAACAGTGTATTTCTTACTGCAAAAATAAAAACAAATGAAAAGTATGTTCATTAACCCGCCATTACACGCGCTATGAGGAAATCCCTCACCATATTTGTTTATAACCAATGAAATTGTGTAAACTAATACGATAACCTTAAGCACCCAGGAATGCCTTTAGCATGGTTTATGAGAGGGTATGAAAAAGTTATAGAATATTTCAGGCGTCCAGTATGCTGTGTGATAGTTGAAAGAAGAGACATCCCTCTTCAAGTGAGGGAATTCCTCACTGCGCGTGCAATCACAGTGAAATCACGTTTCTATTATCTCAAAGAAACTTTTAGATTTTTATTTAATATTTAGGTAGGTTTAATTAAAATATTATTGTTTGGATTAGGTTAGGAACAGTGGCACACCGAGGGGGTTTGGGGGTTAAAATCCCACCCAGAGCATATAGATATATATAACAGAAAGTAGGAAAATGTAACTTGTCTTTCACAAATAATACAAAAAACTTTCGGTGCCCAGGCAAACCCCCCTCCCCCCAGAGGAAAATCCTAGGTGCGCCACTGGTTAAGAACCCATTTTTAAATTTACCTATTCTGATTGGGAAATAAGCCAAAATTTAACTTGAAAAATTGATTTTATTGACGTTTCGAATCCACCTCGGACGTCGTTATCAAAATACAAAATATTAATAGTTAATTACATAAATGCTACAAAGAAATAGCTTCAGAACAGTTTTTAATTTTAATTTGTATTTTTAGTAAAATGAATTCGCGTAAAGAACGTTAATTTCTTCAGTGGCTTGCTGAAATTGAAAATTAAGAAAACTTGCTTTTGATCTATATTATTTTTACTTTTGTTTTGTTAAATTAATAAAAAAAAACGGTTTACGAGACTTTCTATAATATGTGAGTACAACCCATATTATATTTATACATGTTGACATTCATTCTTCCTCGAAATAAGTCGAATTTATGTAGGTGAGGGCGACGCTCATACGCGTGCAACCACGTCACAATAGAAGACGCGTGTAACGGCGGGTTAAAATTGATGAATTTATCATAACCAGTTGCCGAAACTGGTGGTCTAATTGCTCAATTGTAACATATTATAGAAGTGTTAGAATTTAATTATTAATTCTTTATTAGAAGATCCAGATTTAGGAATTAGAACCACAAATACATCTAAAGAATATAAATAATTTGAATCTATATTATCTAAAGAAGGCAAAAGAGACATCGAAAACAGAACACAGCAGGGCAAAATAGCGGTAAACATTCTAAGCTCTCTACTATGGTCTAAAGAGATAAGACAAAAAACAACAATCTACCGTACCTTGGTAGAGCCTATTTTGACTTATGGAGCAGAAGTTTGGCAGATCGCAAAAAAAGATAAAAAGAGAATAGAAGTAGGTAGTAGAAATATATTATCTAAGGAGAGCGTGTGGTATATAAAAGATCGCATCAGGAAGGAGGACAAAAACTGTAGATTTCAGTGTAGATAGAATTAAAACGAGACAACTAGTGTGGTATGGTCACGTCAAACGAATGAATGAAGATAAATGGCTAAAGAAAGCTTTAAATTGCATACCACAACAAAGAAGAAGAAGGGAAAGGCCTTTAGTTACCTGGGAAGAACATGTAGAATACATCATGAGAGATAAAGCCATCAAAGAAGACGAATGGATGGACAGAAAAAGATAGCGGTCGAAATGCGAGAAGTAGCAGAGGCTGTAGGAACCTCGCTTATAGATATATAGATAGAATTTTTTATTACAATATTTTTAATAATATAATTTTTCTATTCTCATACTATAATATATCAATTATAATGTCACCACCTGTATCATAGATAGAATCAGATAGATCATTAGGTAGAACTAAAAAAAGCAGGACGAACTTTTCCAGGAAGTACATAAAATAATGCCCTCTATTCGTAACGGAACATCACAAGAAATATGGGAGACTTTTAAACATTGTGTAACAACACCAACTGATCATCCAAAGATAAATACTCCTGTGAAACGGAAACACTGGATAACAGATGAAACCTTTCAGATCATTGAGAATAGAAGAAATGTTTGTCAAAGTGGTATGCATAGTGAAAGGGAAAACCCTAGTTTAAGAAACCTCAATTAAAAAGTAAAGCGAAGATGCAAGGCAGAAATAAACTGTACTATCAAAGTATATGCAAAGAAATTGAGAGACATGATCAGAATAATCAGCCGAGAGATCTATTTAGAAAAATACGCTACTTAACAAAATAATTCAAAGGTGAAAGGGAAAACCCTAGTTTAAGAAACCTCAATTAAAAAGTAAAGCGAAGATGCAAGGCAGAAATAAACTGTACTATCAAAGTATATGCAAAGAAATTGAGAGACATGATCAGAATAATCAGCCGAGAGATCTATTTAGAAAAATACGCTACTTAACAAAATAATTCAAAGCCAGAACTTGGGCCATAGAAGACAACACTCGAACACTGAGAACAATCAGAGAAAATATAGCAGAGACATGGAGATCGAATTGCAGGGACCTATATAAACATGATTAACCCCAAGAACCTATTAACCAAATCTTTGATGAGGTAGAAGAAGAACCTGATATACTTGAAAATAAAGTAAGACTAGCGATCATTAAGCTCAAATATAATAAAGCACCAGGTCCAGATATGATAACAGCAGAAATACTCAAAGCCACAGAAGAAACTGGCGTAAAATTACTTCATCTACTCTGTAACCAAATATGGCAATTATGGCATTCTAAACAATGGCCTGAAGACTGGACAAAATCTACAATAACAACAATTCATAAAAAAGGCAGCTTCCATAAATGCGACAATTATAGAACTATTTCTCTTATATCACATGCCAGTAAAATAATACTACATATAATCAATGAGAGACTAAAAACATTCCTTCAAAGAGAAATTCCACAAGAACAAACTGGATTTACCAAAGGTAGATGTACTCGAGAACACCTGTTGAATATAAGACAGATAATCGAAAAATCTAGGGAATTCAATATTCCACTGTACATATGCTTTATAGACTATCGTTAGGCGTTCTACAGGGTCAAGTGGAGACACTTATTATACTAAAAGAAGTAGGCGTACCCCAACACCTTATTTCGCTTATAACTGAACTATTCGAACACACTATTGGATCAGTTAAAGTGCTTGACACAAGACACACTTTCAAACGAATTTCATCCAGAACAGGGTATCAGACAGGGATGTATAGTATCTCCACGATTATTCAATATATATGAAGAGCATATTATGAGAGGAGCACTTGAAGGATGGGAAAAAAGCATCTCAATAAATAATCATAAAATAGACAACCTACGTTTCGCAGATGACACATCCCTTCTTGCAAATAGTCAATCAGAGCTGATTGATCTTATACGACTGGTTGAAAACAAAAGACAAATATTTGGTCTGCAATTAAACATATCAAAGACATGCGAGTAAGGGCCAAAATAAAGATGAAATTAGCCAAAGACAAAAACCGAAAAGTAAACACAAGAAGAAGATACAATGTGGAAGCTCTTAAACAAGAAAACACAAGAATCGAATTCACAAAAAGACTGAAATTAAACCGAACAGCAGTTTCCCAACATGAGGAAACAGTGGAAAAAATATGGAAGAACTTCAAGGACATTATGCAAAAACTGCAAACGAAATTATAGGGATGAAAAAAAAAGTGAATAAAAATGGATAACCGGAGACACATTGTTCTCCAGGGAAATAAGGCAAAAATATACGTTCGGAACACTTGACCGGCCAGGTTGCAAATGGATTTTTTGGATAGGTACTATAGACCTATTACATTATAAATACAAAAATGTCCGTTACAGTTCGGACGATAATTTTAGTTATTAACAAATAAGGGTCAAAAATGTCAGTTTTTGAATTTTGGTACGATTATTTGTTGCTTCGGAAGTTGCAAAATAAAACTTAAATTTCGAAAATAAAAAATTTGCTATAACTTTTGCAAAAATAAACTTAAGACTGATATTATATGAAATACTGGGTCAAATAGTCTATGTCTAGTCCAGATAATACACAAAAAAATTCAAGTCGATTCGTCAATTAGTTTACATTTTATTCAATTTGTTTATAAAAAAAAGCTTTTCTTTACAATGATGAAGCATGCTTTCTTCATCAAATAATAATGATATAGCCATTTTGTGGAAACAGCATGAAAAAAGAATACCTATGTTTTCAAAGTTTTTAAAAAAATAATATAAAGTCATTTTTATCATTCCGAAAATATTTTAGTAGAGTCATTTTTGGCTTATAAACAATTTGAATAACTTTGTTAGTATTGGCTGCAAACTAAATTAATCGACTTAGGGATGGGAAAAACCTACCGGTTATAACCTAAAACCGGTTTTTTTAATTCGAAACAATCGGTTTTACCGGTTTTTTTTCCCGGTTATAACCGGTTTTTTCTTTTTAAAGTAATAACCGGCGCAAAACCGAATAAGTTACCTGTGGAAAAAAAATTTATTTAGAGAAAAATTAAGAAATTTCTATCTATCTTCGATCTCAATCATGTGTATTATAAATAATATGCGAAGTAATAAGTAATTAACCCAAACAACCGTAATTCAACTTTTATTTACTAATAGAGAACTGGACGAAATTATCACATCAGCTTTTATGAAACAATTTTGGGAATAGGTATATAGTTTCAGATGTTAATATATTTACATAAAAAAGTAAGTGATCTGCTTGAAATCGATATTCCAACCATCATCTAAAAAATTGTTTATATTTGAGTACTTGAGACTTGAGACTCTTGTATGAAATGTGAATATGTACCGAAATACGATTAGGAATCTCCAATATGTAATTTTTAAATATTAGGAAATAAAAGGTAGGTATTATACAAACGTATTAAATTACCTACTGAAATTTTTTGATGGCAATAGAGAAGTAAATAATGAATTGGTTTATCGAATTAATTTTTAAGTAAAATATAAGTCATTTGAATATTTTTCTAAACTTGATAGTTGATAGATCCAAGGGACATTCCGGTAGATCGGTAGGATCATCATTTTTGAGAATATCCCAATTATTCACAACGCAATATACGCCGAAGCCGTCTACAACGAGCGACGAATCAGAGATTGGGGTACTTTGGCCCATTTTTAGGGTAATTTGAAAGCGCCTGGGAAAATTTTTATAGGTTGAATTGGTTGGGGAATTTTTCTGGAGGAAAATTGAGCAAACTAAAGTGCAATATAAATGTAACATTATAACCTATTGAGTATTTGCTTTTGATTAAAAAAACGAAAACCGGTTTTTGGAACAACCCGTTATTTGACCGATTATAACCGCCAGGTTAAACCGTAAGTAAAAAAAACGGTATAACCGAAACCCGGTTTTTTGTTCAACAACCGCCATGCACCATCTCTAGACTTTAAGATTTAAAAACCTGGTACTTTTACATTATTATTGTATTATCGGTTTATAACCTTCTCCGTCTTCCGATACCCGTTCTCCATTCCTCTCTGTCCGCACATTGATCTACTTGCAGACCTCTTTCATCCATGGCTTTGTTTATTCCTGCCTGCCAAATTTTTCGCGGTCTACCTCTTCTTCTTCTACCTTGCGGTTTCTAGTTTTGCACTTGTTTTGTGATTCTGTCTTCATGCATTCTTTGTACGTGACCAAACCATCGTAGTTGTATTTCGTTGATTTCGTCATTTATTGTATGTGTATCTGTGACCTTCATTATTTCTCGTATCCGTTCATTGGTGACATGTTCTCTTCTTGATATTCCTGCAGCTCTGCTCCAGAAATCCATTTCAGTGACATCTAACATTTGTTTTGATTTTTCCTTCATATGCCATACTTCGCAGCTGTATGTTATAATGCTTTTCACGACGGCGGGCGTTATAGATTTTTTTCTTGTTTTGGTTGTTTATCTGCTTGTCCCAGATTACTGAGTTTAGGAGCCTAATTGCGTTCCTGCCCTGAGTATTTCGTTCTTTAATGGCTCCGTCCAGTGTTCCATCATTCGTGATTTTCATACCCAGGTATTTATATTCGTTACATTTACTGATTGTTTCTCCTCCTTCTATAGTCGAGAAAATGAAGCATTTTGGCTCGCAATTTTTTCGTCCAGCATGGATTTACTTGAAATTTTCACAGAAGGTAGGGAATAGTCCAAGGATCATTTTCTATATCATGCTGCTGTACGCTAAAACCTTGGGGGTAGTTGCCACCCCATCTCGGGGACGGGAATGTTTTATTATATTTTAACCATGTAAATCGATGTAAAAATGAATTCTAAAAAAAATGTTTTTTACATTTTCTTCGTAAAACTAGTATTTTTCGAGTTAATCGCGCTTGAAAGTAACAGTCTTTCGACGAAAAAATCGACTTTTTTAGATGGTTTTTTGAGAATACTTCCAAAAATATGCATTTAATCAAAAAAACTGTAGATATCAAAAATGCATCTTTTAGTAACACAAATTAAATTAAACTTAAATAATATTTTTAAGTAGGTATACTGTTAGACCTATCAAAAAATAGTAATATGAACCTCCTAGAATGACAATTAAGCGACTTGTGATCAAAAAAAGGTTTGTACCTGCTATTATCTATGAAAAAATCATCAGTGAAAACAACCCCCTAACTACTCTACTGATTAAAAATTGGTCTTCACCTTTCTGTAATTCCCTTTATATTCGTATTATCAATATACCCAAGAAGTTTGACCTATTTAAAAGGCCTAATTTTATAAAAATTTGACTTGAAGAAAAATTGATTTTTTGCAATTTCCTATTTGTCACCTTTTATTTCAAAATATCTCCGAAAATACTGGAGATACGAAAAAAATTTTGGACTACTAAATTTTCGCTTATTATTTAATAAGTAAAATTCTCTTGTGCATAGATTTTCATTGCAGTGAACAGTTAACAAGATACTATAGCTATTTAAAGCCTCTATTTACGAGCAAACACCCCCTTATTCGAGTCTTTTAAACTCACCCCAATTAAAAACTAAGGGATCTTACAGAATTTAGTTTTCACGGTCTTAGAACTCGTCAAAAATCCTACAGAATTATTATTGAAAAAACTTTTTATCGTCAAAAATGAAGGAACCATGTTCAAAAAACGATTTTTTTTTTTAAATATCGAATAGTCCGCTCATGGATAATTTTCAATGTATGTATAATACCACAGAATCGGTTGATATACTGGAAGATGACTAAAAAATTATTTGTATTTGTACATATTTGTAAATTCGTATTTTTGTGTAAATAAATGTTTTTGTAATTCTTTAATTCTACTTTTTTTCTGTATAGATCTATTAAATTATCTACTTATAAAAATTGTGATGTTATTAAGGGTGGTTTTTAAGGGTTGAAATATGATATTTTATCCTAAAGTATAAAACAATCATTATTTAACCCATCAAAACCAAAGTTTACCCATATTAAAATTTACAATGTTTTTATAAAATTTTTGTCAATAAGAGGTAGGTTACACCCCTAAAATAATCAACGCCCTTAAGCATGATATAGAATATGAAGTACAGGGTGATATGATCCTAATCCCAAATTTTTATGTAAATCGATGCAAGCTGAAATGATTCTTTTAGGATAAGTAAATTTTTTATATATAGCTCTAACAAGGGTGGTTTTAAGTATATCTTAAAGCATACAACAATCATTATGTACCTAATAAAAACCAAATGTAGACATTATTAAAGTTAGAAATGTTGTTTTATAATTTTTTACAGTTAGGGGTAGTTTTCACTTTTCACATTTCGTTTTCACATGTTTATATTTGTATCCTCCATTGCCTCCCATAACTTTACCGAAGGTACACTGTCGTATGCCTTTTTCAGATCAATATAATATACGAAATGAATCTCTTGGTTAATCGCTGTTTTCTTTTCCATGACTTGTGCGATTGCAAAAAGGTGATCAAGTGAGATCTTCCAGATCTAAATCCTGCTTGTTCTTTTGCTTCCATTTTCTTGTATTCGTCTTCTATTCGGTTTTTTAAGGTTCTTCCGTATATTTTGCTGATTGTTGGTGTACAGGAAATACCCCTGTATTAAATACAGTGTAGTTATCACATTGTTTTCGATGTGTACTTTTACATAAATGTAAAAAAACTTTCACCTTGGTTAATTACGGTCAAAGTTAGCTACTTTTTGTATTTAATTCACAGCTAGTTTGTTCCTAACAATTAAGAAAGCTAACTAGCACTATTTTGAAGTTCAAGGCATGTATACAGTTTATATCTAAAAGATTGAGTAAACTTGAACAGAGTGGTTAATATATCTTTAAAAATAACTCCACAGAATTCGACTCATGGTCGGTGGAGGGGAATTATTAAAATCCGTGCACTCAAAAATGAAATTTATTTTTCAAAGATATGTTGCGCTTAATACAAAACGTTATGGGGCCGATAATTATGATTCTAAGACCTTCGAGTATACCTATATAATTTCATAAAAATCGTTCAAGCGGTATCGGAGGATTATGGTAACTAACACTACGACAGGAAAATTTTATAGATGTAAATAAATAGGGTATTAAAAAATAGGGTCTTGGTGATAGAAGGGTGAAAATTAAGGGTTGTATATATAGTTTTAATGGTACACACTATAAAATTAAGGTAGACAATGTTTTCTAAAACAATAAAAAAGTGGCAGAGGGTAACCCCCTTATAACTTATAGGTATAAATAATAGATTACAATCTATTTTCAGTCCTACAGAATATATGTGTAAAATTTCATAAAAATCGGTCAAGCCGTTTCGGAGGAATATGATAACTAACACTGTTACAGGAGAATTTTATGTATATAGAAGTAACTGTAAATTAAATAAGTAATAAAAGTGGCTAAATTTCCTCGTAATTAACCTAGGCGAAAAGTTTTTTTTTGAAAATTCGTGTAAAAATATCAGCTTTTCAAATCCCAACGCAGATTTAGTCAATAAGTTAATATGGTTATTCAAATTCTTTATAAGCCAAAAATGATTCTACTTTCGTAAAATGTTTTCAGAATGGTAAATATGACTTTTTATTGATTTTTTAAATAAGTTGAAAATGTAAGTATTCTTCTTTCCTGTGGTTTCCACAGAATTACTGTATCATTATTATTTTCTGAACAACATTGCAAAAAAAGCTCGTTGTGATAAACAAATCGAATGCAATTTAAACTAATTGACAAATCGTCTTGCAATTTTTTGTGCATTATGTGGACTGTTTGACTCAACATTTCATGCAATATCAAAGTCTTAAGTTCATTTTTGCAAAAGTTATAGCAATTTCTTTATTTTCGAAATTTAGTTTTATTTTGCAATTTCTGAAATCACAAATAATCAGAACAAAACTCAAAAACTTCCATTTTAAACCTTTGCTTATCTACTAAAAGATGAATAATCTAAGTAAGATATTTAATTAGGTTATCTTTACCTGTAGCCATTTAAACGAAAAAACTGTCATGTTTGACACTTATTTGTTAATAACTAAAATTCTCGTCCGAATTGTGACGGGCATTGTTGTATTTATAATGTAATAGTAGATCTCCAAAAAAACCATTTGCAACCTGGCTGGCAAGTGTCCTGACAAAAACCTTATTTTTCTGGACTATTGCAACTAAGAGAAGAAAGAAAGAAACTTAAAGAAAAAATGTTACAAAAAGAAGCAACCGAAGAAGGAAAAGCAGTAGAAAGGAAATACAAAGAAAAATATAGCGGTTAAAAAGCAAGCCAGAAAAGACAAAAGATACTACGTAAATCATATGGTAAAAATGTCAGAAAAAGTTGCGCAAGAAAACGACCTGAAAATACAGTACAATATCATCCGAAATTTGACAGGGAAAACACTAAACAGTAATAAACAAATTAAAGATAAACAAGGAAATAATATAATTAATCAGAACATAAAATAATACAAAGATGAAAAGAACACAGCGAGGAAATATACTCCAAACACCAGATATAGACGGAGATAATGTAATACAGGAAATAAACATGAGAACAGTTGAAATTACGAAAGAAGAAATACAAAACACACTAAATCAACTAAAAAAATGGCAAAGCCGCTGAAAGCGACAAACTACCGATAGATTTAATAAAGGCGGACGCAAACGAATCAGTAGAAATGTTACACAAACTCTTTAACAAGATATAGGCCGACCAGGAGCTCCCACAGAAATGGAACGTGGGTTTAACTATTAAGATACCAAAAAAGGGCGATTTCAATAAATGCGAGAATTGGCGAGCAATAACACCGACAATATTTATAATAATAACGGACTGGATCATGCAGAAAATAAGTGGTAAAAAAAGAGGTATTAGATAGAAATTGCATAACTAGTTGGACGATTTGTAGTTCGCAGATGACATTTGTCCCCTAACCGAACATAGTAGCCATAAGCAAAAGAAGATCGACAAGCTTGCAAAATACTCCAAGATAATGGGTCTGAAGATAAAGACAAAAAAACCAAACTTAAAAAAAAACAGCAACCAAGAAACTAAAATTAAAATACAAGGAAGACAAATACAGGAGATAGCTAACTTTACATATCTGGGATCGATTATGGAAAAAAAGGCGCTAGTAGAGCAGATGTAGAAAAAAAGATAGTAAAGGCACAATATGCACTCATTATATAATCATATAATGCATTAAGGTGATACAGTAGCGATCAACAGGTAGCCAAAACGCGTTCCAAGATTGCGGCTGTAATTTTGAATATTTTTTCGAGATATTTGGCACACGTATTCGTAATATAATAACGAATGGCGGTACAGAGCCCAATTTGAAAAATATATTAATATGTGGAAATTACTCTGTAATTAAATACAATATTAAAAAAACGAGCCTGTACCGCCATTAAGAAGAACAAAAAAATACACTTTCTTCAAATAAACTTTTTTATCCAATGCCTAGATTTTGTGTCATTTAGGAACTACTAATGAAATAAAAAATTTTAGTAGTTCCAAAATTACACAAAATCTAGGCATCGGATAAAAAAGTTTATTTGAAGAAAGTGTATTTTTTGTTCTTCTTAATGGCGGTACAGGCTCGTTTTTTTAATATTGTATTTAATAACCGAGTAATTTCCACATATTAATATATTTTTCAAATTGGCTCTGTACCGTCATTCTTTATTATATTACGAATACGTGTGCCAAATATTTCGAAAAAATATTCAAAATTACAGCCGCAATCTTGGAACGCGTTTTCGCTACCTGTTGATCGCTACTGTTTCCTCTTAAGGAAAATCTGGAACACACGCGATATATCAGAATTAACCAAAATCAAAATATTAATAGCTGGAGAAGAACTGTAACAAGAGATCATGTAAGAATTGGCGTTGAGATGGAGAGAAGTCAAACAGAGAGCAATGGAAAATACTTGTATAGCAAATTTCGAAAGAATAAAACAGAAAAGGATGCGCTAATCCTGCGAATCAGCCATCTTTGATTTTTGGCTAAGAAACGCAAGAGCGCCCAATACTTCATAATAAGGGAAAGTATTACAGGGAGAGAAAGATAGGGAGAGAGAGAGAAAGAGAGAGAGAGAAAGAGAGAGAGAGAGAGAGAGAGAGAGAAACAACACCGATAATTTATCAAAATAAAATTTAAGAATAAACCTAACCTATCGAAAGGCTCATCAAACAATTATTAACTCAAAAAAAAAAACATTTGTCAAGGGTATATAGTGGTATTGTTAGGTATATTACATTATAACTTATTCCATCGAAATCTTCCGAAATCCATAATCTTCTTCCATCAAAATAAATAGAAAATTTTAAAGTCTAGAAAATACATTATTCATAACTACACCCAAGAAATAATAAGTTTTTCTAACCTGATTTAAGAGTATAAAAACGAAAACAAAGAATTTACAGCAAATCCTTATCATATATCCGAGCAAACCAGCTAGTTGGCAAAAGTTATAAATAGAATTTGTCTGGGTTCTTCAACTAAATTCTCACGTAAACACAACCAAGGTTAAATATTTTACTTGATACCATAAGTACATTGTTGCCAGTATAACGGATGCCAAAGCGAGCGCTAACTGTATGAAATTAATCTTGTTAATATAGGTACACGATGTATATTGATCGGAAGTCACGAAGAGTCAAAACTATACGGAAGCCACGAGGCACGCAAATGCAATATATATATATATATATATATATATATATATATATATATATATATATATATATATATATATATATATATATATATATATGTATATATATATATATGTATATGTATATGTATATATATATATATATATATATATATATATATATATATGTTCGGAAAGGTTTCCGCGGTTAATACAATGAAACTTAAAGCTAAAATCAATATCAACAAAAGAATTAATATTAAAATTAAACTCACCAGGCTTCCGGGTTGAACCGCGTCGTTGGTTTCTAGGCCGAGCTTTCGACGTCCTCTCTGACGGCATCTTCAGGGCTTCCGGGGTCTCAGTCTCCTGAGGCTCCAGACACTACACTCACTACTCACTACTTCACTACTCACTGCAATACTGTTGTTGCTGACGCTGGGGCGGTCATTTATACCGTGGACTGGTGTGACTGACGTGGCTGTCGATGACGTGGCGGAGTGGGAATTAGCGCGAAGACGATTTGGAGAGGCGCGAAGATTTTTGACGGCGGGAATTGTATTTGTAGATGGAGCGGACGATGTTTTCTTTAGGAGGGGTCTCCAAGTCGAAGGTAAACGGATGCCGTCATCTCTTTTATTGAGACAATTTGGCCGTTTTTCGATTTCTATGGCTTCTCGGATAATTCTTTGTTTATAGAAGCGGATGGGGGCTATGGTTCTGGAGTGTTCAAAGTCAATTTTGTGACCTGTATGAAGATGGTGTTGGCCTAGGGCTGAAACTGAATCGGAATTGCGAACAGATATGGAATGTTCATAAATCCTATTTTGGATTCTACGATTGGTTTGTCCTATGTAAGATCGGGGGCAGTCTGCACAAGGAATTTCATAAACTCCGTGTTGTTCATTTGGAATGTTGTCTTTGACGGATCGGACAAGAGATGAAAGTTTTTGTTGGGGGGTAAATACTGTTTTTATTCCTCGTGGTTTAAGAATTCTGTCGATTTTATCAGTAACACCTTTGATATAGGGAAGAAAAGCTTTCGTATGATCAGGATCTGACTCTTTGGGTTGTGATTGAGCGGGAGATTGGTGTTACTGACAAAATCGACAGAATTCTTAAACCACGAGGAATAAAAACAGTATTTACCCCCCAACAAAAACTTTCATCTCTTGTCCGATCCGTCAAAGACAACATTCCAAATGAACAACACGGAGTTTATGAAATTCCTTGTGCAGACTGCCCCCGATCTTATATAGGACAAACCAATCGTAGAATCCAAAATAGGATTTATGAACATTCCATATCTGTTCGCAATTCCGATTCAGTTTCAGCCCTAGGCCAACACCATCTTCATACAGGTCACAAAATTGACTTTGAACACTCCAGAACCATAGCCCCCATCCGCTTCTATAAACAAAGAATTATCCGAGAAGCCATAGAAATCGAAAAACGGCCAAATTGTCTCAATAAAAGAGATGACGGCATCCGTTTACCTTCGACTTGGAGACCCCTCCTAAAGAAAACATCGTCCGCTCCATCTACAAATACAATTCCCGCCGTCAAAAATCTTCGCGCCTCTCCAAATCGTCTTCGCGCTAATTCCCACTCCGCCACGTCATCGACAGCCACGTCAGTCACACCAGTCCACGGTATAAATGACCGCCCCAGCGTCAGCAACAACAGTATTGCAGTGAGTAGTGAAGTAGTGAGTAGTGAGTGTAGTGTCTGGAGCCTCAGGAGACTGAGACCCCGGAAGCCCTGAAGATGACGTCAGAGAGGACGTCGAAAGCTCGGCCTAGAAACCAACGACGCGGTTCAACCCGGAAGCCTGGTGAGTTTAATTTTAATATTAATTCTTTTGTTGATATTGATTTTAGCTTTAAGTTTCATATATATATATATATATATATATATATATATATATATATATATATATATATATATATATATATATATATATATATATATACCGTTCAAGTTACCGTTCATATACAAATATGTGGATGATGTGATAAGTGCGATCCCCGAGGACTCTATTCAAACTACACTGGACCTCTTCAATGGATTTAACAAACACCTACAATTTACCGTTGAGGAGGAGAAAGAACAAAGTGTGCCCTTTTTAGACACTAAGGTGATAAGAACCACAGAGAACAAGATAATTTTGGATTGGTATCAGAAACCAACTGACTCTGGAAGATATATAAATTATTTCTCTCAGCACTCTAAAAGCCAAAAACACAACACTGTTGTGGCAATGAAAAACAGAATTTTACACATTAGCAATGACCTCTTCACACAAAAGAATTTAAAAATACTCTATAACATATTCTTGAACAACGGCTATCCAAGTAAAATTCTTAAGCAACTGATATATAACTCAGACTTATACGACGGGCAACGTGACAAAAGACCATCAGATCCCGTGATTTACAAAAAGTTGCCCTTCATAAATGGCTTAACCAACAATATAATCAAGCTGCTGAACGGAATTCCGAAAATCAAAATAGCGAAATACAATAGCATATCCAACTATAGCTTATTCTCGAAGCTTAAAGACCAGACACCGCTTCTAAATCAGAGTCATATCATCTATCAACTTTCTTGTCTCGAATGTGATGGGCAGTATATAGGACAAACATCGCAATGGTTGAAACAAAGAATAACGCAGCACAAAAGTGATTGCAAAACACACAAAAATACTTGTGCAGCAGCACACCATTCCATAACAACAGGACACCAATTTAATTTGTCAGATATCAAGATCCTAGATTCAGAAAGCAATTATAAGAAAAGATTGTTCCTCGAGATGTACCACATAAACAGTAATAAACGTTCAATTAATTACAAATCAGACACAAGTAGATTAAGCGAAATTTACTGCAATGTTTTAAAATTCTAAAAATAGCAGAATATTAAACAGATGGCTCGATATTGGAACTTTTGGCCCTTAACACATGTGAGAAAAGATACCTGATTCAGTGCCGCCCTCGACGTTCTCGTGAAACGACATGCATAGCTTTAAGTTAAATTGCTTTATATAACATACCTACAACAATTCGTAAGTTATATCATTGTAATATTATGTTTGTACCTAACTGTTAGTTAATTTTGTAGTTTGTTCCTGATGAAGATGAAAAATTAATAAATACTCATCGAAATATCGAATTCAACAGAATTAAATGTAGTTTCAATCTAAGCCACAGACCGCATTTCCCGATAATTTCAACACTGTTTTATAGTGTTATAGAATATACTTGCACGGTCGATAAATACATCGGATTTCGAATCCAGTTCTGTATATATATATATATATATATATATATATATATATATATATATATATATATATATATATATATATATATATATATATATATATATATATATATATATATATATATATATATATATATATTAATTTACAAATTATTGGGTTAACAGCTGAAATGGAAGACTCAGTGTACTCTTTTCTACGATTCCAATATTTCGTTAACAGTCGTTAACATCATCAGGGACGCTGAAATAATATTAAATATTAAATAGTACACTGAGTCTTCCATTTCAGCTGTTAACCCAATAATTTGTAAATTGATAATTACTAATCAGCTGTGATCATTTCTAGTTTATATATATATATATATATATATATATATATATATATATATATATATATATATATATATATATATATATTGATGTGATCTTGATTATTGATATGAGATAATATTCTTATATGTCATTTAATTTAATCAATGCATTAATCATAATCTAATTACTTTACCAGATCACATATCAATATGTTTTCAATCTCAGGGCGAATTATAAAATTAATTACTTACTCTCGTGGCTTCTAAGTATTTCTCAATGGTTCCTAATCGGGATAGGAAAGAAAAGAGTAAAATAATACACACATATGGGTTACAATTATAATCAAAATATTGTTTATTTTATTTAAATGGCAATCACTGCTTAATATTTGCTAGATCTTATTATTCTTAAACATAACATTTACAAATGGGAATCTTATTTCCTTTTGGTTTCCAATTGAAAGTTTTTATTTACATTTAACTATTAGGATTTATTAGCAACAATTCTATTTAAGTTTGATGAAGCTTTTCTGATATTATTTATTATGTTCTTCAATTTATAATGTGGTATTTAATACGAAAAACCCATACATTCATGTCCAAACAAATGAGACTGACCTTTTTCTGGTGAACTGAGAATGTCTTCACACAAGACCCGTTTCCTGCTATCCTTGGCTGCGATCAAAACCTCGTCCTGGCTTTCAGTAATGTTCCCCTTTGAAAACTAGCTCGTATAGCTCTCGTTCCTGCTTCTGTCGTGATGCTGTATTCTACCTTTTTCGAAACTGCAATCAGCTACCGGGACACTCTTGGCTCAAGGAGGTTCTTTTACTCTCAACCTGGCCTACCTCTCGTTTCACGATAGATACTCCACACTCACGGAACTACACCGGCTTTCTCACTCTCCGTACACTACCGTCTACTACTGGACTTCCCTTCTCGACAGCTCAAAACATTCTGCCCTCTATTTTTCATTCATTCCCCTACTTTCTAAATATCCCTTCCAGATTCACAAATCAACCTTGCACCACCAACTCTCATTCGCAGTATTCCTCAAAACCAATTTTTAATCTTTCTAAATATGCTTAATGGATTTCCAAAAAAAATAGTTAATTCCCATTCTAAAATTACTTTCTACTATTTACAAAATTTAATGACCTATTATCTACTTCAACTGAGTCTTATTTAGCATAGGCTAATGATCGAACCTTCCGCGAACAACGATAATGACCTATTATCGATTTCAACTGAGTCTTATTTAGCATAGGCTAATGATCGAACCTTCCGCGAAAAACGATAATGGTACGCGCCATTCACTTTGTTTATTCTAAGCGCATTGTCCCGAGTTTCGTATGCTTCTTCTAATCACTTCTTAAAATTAAATATAACAATTTGTTGTATACAGGTTGTTCTAAATTTATATGCCCGTGGTTGAGAAAATTGAAAATATTTTATATTAAATTGAATTCTGCTTATAATTATCAAAATTTAATTTTCAGATCAAATAGAAATATAACAAATCCCCGCCTTGTATTCGATAAAATTTATCTGCATTTTTAAATAAATTTTCTCGAGGCAAAACCAACTCCCTGTATATTTCCTTACTTTAATCTACGTCTTATACCCCTTCTTCTTGTATTACTCTAATTAGTCCCACCTGTAGAGTAATTGTTTCCTTATTTTCAGTGTCCTCATCCTGTGTTAGAGTGTCGGCTATTATGTTGTCTTTCCCTTTTTCCCATATCAATCTTCTGTCTTTTTCCTCAGATTTTTCACATACTTTTACCATGTATTCTGCATCCTCGTTTTCATATGCCTCCTCTTCAAATGCCACTGTTTCGATCATATCTTTTTCGCTTTCATTTGTTAGCTTCATTTCTTCTTCTCCTGAGCTCATCTCTTCTTTTGAGGAATCCCAGTTTTCTTTTGCTTTTGATACTCTCAATTTTTCTTCTTCTGGGCTCAACTCTTCTTTTGAGGAGCCACAGGTTTCATTTTCTTTTGTCTTTTTCTGACTTTTTCTTCCTTTTCTTCTTTGTCCTTGCTTCGTTGCCAAATTCATTTCCACTGTTTGTTCTTTACCTGATTCATCCGTATTTTGTTTCTCCTGTTCCTTGTCCTGTTCTTCTTCTTTTTCATCTGTTAGATTCATCGTATTATTTTTAAAATCCATCACTACATGTTTTTCTGCCAATTCGTCAACTCCTACTATCATGTCATGTGACATGTTTGGCATTATTACACATTGCAGTGCATACATCTTCTTACCCAGTCGTACCATTACTCGTATGCCTTCATTTATAGTTGCCAATGTCCGTTTGTTTGCGCCCACTAAATTTACCCTAGGTATTTTGTAAATTAAATTTGTTAAGTTAACTTCTTCTATTAGTTTTCTGTTGACCAATGTTATTTCAGATCCAGTGTCTATCATAATTTTAATTGGTTTCTCGTTGATAAATCCATCCACAAATTTTAAATTAACTCCATTTTTCTTTTCGTTGTTTCTTGCCAATTTAATAAACTCCTTGGGGTTACAAAAGATTCCTGTTTGATTTTTGGTTTTTAGTGAGCGCCGTCGTGAAAAGACGCCGGTTGCTCATCGTTGTTTATATTTTCGTCATAATGTCTCTCTCCGTCATATTCATCTGTCTGGGTATTATTTACTTCTCTTCTATTTTCTCTTGGTCTGTCGGATCTGTTTCGGTTTTCTCGATATCCCTGTTCATTTTGTCTACCATTATTTCTGTTTTCTTGATTTGCGAGTGTGGTGTTTCTATTCTGGTATTCTCGATTTCTGTCCTCATTCCATTGCCTATTTCTTTGTTCATAATTTCCTCTTCCGTTGTCTCTATTTTCGTTTTCCCTTCTGGGATTAAAATCTCGTCTTGTATAGTCCCTCCTATTTTGATTTCTATCTCTGTAATCCTGTGTTTCTCGGGGCCTGTAATCTTCTCGCGACCTTCTTGATTTTCTTTCTCTTAAACGTGATTCTCTTATTTGTAGGAACTGGCATAAACTATCTATGTCTTTGTAGTTTTGCAATGTGATATGGTCTTCCAGCGTTTCTTCGAAATGTCTTGCAATCAGTTCGACTAATTGTTCCGATGAGTAATTATATTGTAAATGTTTGGCGTTATAGTAAATTTGCAATGCATATGTCCTTTCTGATATACCCATCCTATCATTGTATTTCCCATTTTGCAATTCCTTGTTAATTTCCAATTGTTGGACTTTTCCCCAGAAATAATTCAAAAATTTTTGTTCAAATTGTTGCCAACTGTCAAATTCTTCTTCTTTGCAATCGAACCATAGGCTTGCTTCATATTTTAGATGGTTTCTGATAGTTTCTTTTGCTGTTTCGAAATTTCCGATGTGTTGTATTTTCTTTTTCAGGCTATTTATGAACGGCACTGGGTGTAATCTTCTTACGTCCCCGCCAAACCTTATCTTCACGTCATCTGTGCTATGTATAACCATTTCTCTTCTTTCTCCGACATTTTGTTGAGTATTGATTTCCGCAATCTTTCTTTCCACTTCTTCTATGTCTGCTTGAATAGCGTTTTGCAACTTGTTTTCCAAACTTTCTATTTCCTTTTTCTTGCAATTCGTTATTTCCTTTATTTTGCTTTTGATTTCTTTAATCTCTGTCTCTTGTTGTCCCATATCGTTCTTGATTATTGTCAAACATCCTTTTACTTCCTTTTCATACTTTCCTATGCGTTCCTCCATTTTCTTGTTGTTCTCTTCTATTGCTTGTTTC
Source organism: Diabrotica virgifera virgifera (assembly GCF_917563875.1). Taxonomy (NCBI): domain Eukaryota; kingdom Metazoa; phylum Arthropoda; class Insecta; order Coleoptera; family Chrysomelidae; genus Diabrotica; species Diabrotica virgifera. Next base: position 111,454,257 of record NC_065450.1, read on the forward strand.
ATTTTTTGTTGTGTTTCATCCATTTTTTGATCCAATTTTTGTTGTGTTTCATCCATTTTTTGATCCACTTTATCCATTTTCTTTGATGCTTCATCCATTGCTTGTTTTGTTTCTCTTTGATTGTCATCCAGTTTTTGTTGTGTTTCATCCATTTTCTGTTCCATTCTTTGTGACTGGAGTTGCATCATTTGTAATAATTTATCTATTCCTGATAATTCTTGCTGTTCTGATGCCATGATTGTCTTGTCTAAAATATCTTCTTGGTCTGAATTATTCTCTTGATTTGAATGTTCTTTTTGTTTTTTGTTGTCTTTGCTTTGGCTTCTTGTCACAGACATTTGTTTTCAAGAAGTACTGTCCCCGCCAAAATATGAAATTTTACTAGTATGTTACCAAGACGACTTTTTCTCACCCAAATATTATAAATTGTCAATAAATATATCAAATGTAAATATCGTAAAATAAAATATTAAATCAGTTATGTAAAATTTGTACCTAAAGAGATCTAAAATTTTATGTTATCAAATGTAAGTATCTCACTTTTTACCACAGGCATATAAATTTTCAAATACCGGCTTTACTCTTTCTATCCTTCAAATTTGCCACTAGAAATACTTTTCAATGCTTTCCACGTTGGACGACAGTTGATTGTGATCTTTGTTATTGATATGAGATAATATTCTTATATGTCATTTAATTTAATCAATGCATTAATCATAATCTAATTACTTTACCAGATCACATATCAATATGTTTTCAATCTCAGGGCGAATTATAAAATTAATTACTTACTCTCGTGGCTTCTAAGTATTTCTCAATGGTTCCTAATCGGGATAGGAAAGAAAAGAGTAAAATAATACACACATATGGGTTACAATTATAATCAAAATATTGTTTATTTTATTTAAATGGCAATCACTGCTTAATATTTGCTAGATCTTATTATTCTTAAACATAACATTTACAAATGGGAATCTTATTTCCTTTTGGTTTCCAATTGAAAGTTTTTATTAACATTTAACTATTAGGATTTATTAGCAACAATTCTATTTAAGTTTGATGAAGCTTTTCTGATATTATTTATTATGTTCTTCAATTTATAATGTGGTATTTAATACGAAAAACCCATACATTCATGTCCAAACAAATGAGACTGACCTTTTTCTGGTGAACTGAGAATGTCTTCACACAAGACCCGTTTCCTGCTATCCTTGGCTGCGATCAAAACCTCGTCCTGGCTTTCAGTAATGTTCTCCTTTGAAAACTAGCTCGTATAGCTCTCGTTCCTGCTTCTGTCGTGATGCTGTATTCTACCTTTTTCGAAACTGCAATCAGCTACCGGGACACTCTTGGCTCAAGGAGGTTCTTTTACTCTCAACCTGGCCTACCTCTCGTTCCACGATAGATACTCCACACTCACGGAACTACACCGGCTTTCTCACTCTCCGTACACTACCGTCTACTACTGGACTTCCCTTCTCGACAGCTCAAAACATTCTGCCCTCTATTTTTCATTCATTCCCCTACTTTCTAAATATCCCTTCCAGATTCACAAATCAACCTTGCACCACCAACTCTCATTCGCAGTATTCCTCAAAACCAATTTTTAATCTTTCTAAATATGCTTAATGGATTTCCAAAAAAAATAGTTAATTCCCATTCTGAAATTACTTTTTACTATTTACAAAATTTAATGACCTATTATCTACTTCAACTGAGTCTTATTTAGCATAGGCTAATGATCGAACCTTCCGCGAACAACGATAATGACCTATTATCGATTTCAACTGAGTCTTATTTAGCATAGGCTAATGATCGAACCTTCCGCGAAAAACGATAATGGTACGCGCCATTCACTTTGTTTATTCTAAGCGCATTGTCCCGAGTTTCGTATGCTTCTTCTAATCACTTCTTAAAATTAAATATAACAATTTGTTGTATACAGGTTGTTCTAAATTTATATGCCCGTGGTTGAGAAAATTGAAAATATTTTATATTAAATTGAATTCTGCTTATAATTATTAAAATTTAATTTTCAGATCAAATAGAAAAATAACAATATATATATATATATATATATATATATATATATATATATATATATATATATATATATATATATATATATATATATATATATATATATATATATATATATATATATATATATATATATTGTTATTTTTCTATTTGACTTCTATACCCAAAAATAGAGAAATTCGTATATATATATATATATATATATAAAAACTGGCCAAACTTCTGACTGCAACCCTAATAAACCACTTGTTTGTTGATATTGACAGTCACTAATATCCAGTATTTGTTTATATATATATATATATATATATATATATATATATATATATATATATATATATATATATATATATATATATATATATATATATATATATATATATATATATATATATATATATATATATAAGATGTAAAAATACTCATGATAAACTCGAAATGGTAAAGTCAGTTCAATTATGAAATCGAATTTTTAATAATAAACGTTAATACAATAATTTTTTTTCTTTTTTGGCTTGGACTAAGGTCATTCAGCCAGTCTCAATAAAAAGTAAATGTATTAACGATATTGCCAATTAGTGAAACTTGGTTATTATAATATTATTACAATTTTTTACTTCTTATTTACTTACTCATTACAGCTAATGTACATACTATGTTAAAAAATATAAATATATTATACTACTTAATGTTTATCAAGAACACATAGTGTATACATTTTACAAATAAAAATATTAATATTAATGTTAAAATAAATTCATTATTTTTTGTATTTTATTTTAGTTTTTTTTGTTTTGTTTTTTGTTGTTTTTTTTGTCACTACGATAGGATGTCAACCCGGTTCAACCCCGCGGAGGTTTAAATCCTCTTAGTGATTTTTTCTTTAATTTTTTTATTTATTTTTTTTTATTAATTTTTTTTATTTATTTTTATTTTTTTTATTTATTTTTTTGTTTCATGTTTTTATTTATTTTTTTTTTTATTTTTTTAAATTTTTTTAATATATTTTTTTTATTTTTAAATTTTTTTTAAACATATTTTACAAATACCTATAACTAATTACAATAATATTTTACTATCCGACAATAAAGATACCAAACAGTCAAAAATTTTCTTTTTATTCAGTGACAGAATAAAGAGAATATTTACAGGGAGTGGGATGTTCTGGTCTATAATTCTTTTAATTAGGTGATTGGTTAGGTGTTTATGCTTTTTGCATTCAAAAAATATGTGGTTCAAGTCACTTTTAACCTCACATTCTTGACAAATATTCGAATCTAATATGTTTATTTTAAATAAATGTGCAGGATAACATGCATGTCCAAATCTAATTCTACTGATGGTGGATATGTATTTGCGAGGGAGGGTGAAATTCTTATACCAAGGTTTTTCCGGAATAATCGGTTGTATCAAACTGTATTGTGTTGTTGTTATGTTACAGTACCTTTCCCAGTGTGTTTTCCAGCTCTTCATCTGTTCAGTTCTTAAACAAGCAAAAGCATCTAGAATGCAGGGCTGATATTTGGTTACTGTTCCATGGATGAGGGAATTTTTAGCTAATTGGTCTACATGCTCATTATGTGTAAGTCCTGAATGTGCTTTGATCCACATAAGTTTTATTTTTGGGGTGTGTTTATTAATTTCAAATAAGATTATTTTATTAAAAAAATGTATGGATTAGAAGTACTGCAAGGTAGTTGAGGTGTTTGAATAGCAGTAAGCACAGATAATGAATCAGATAAAATTACTGCGGAATTATAGGATGCCAACTTGAAATAAATTAAAGCCTCATATACCGCCGCAGCCTCGGCAGTAAAAATGGAGAAATTTGAGGGCAGTTTAAACATTTTTTCTATAAATTTATCTGGAATATAAAAGGCACAACCAGTACCATTTGAACTTTTGGATGCATCTGTATAAATACAAACAGATTTTGACCAATTTGTAAGGTAGTTGTTTAAAACAATACTGTTTAATAAAGAGTGCTCATGATAACTGGGTTGTATTATATCTACTTGATTTAGTAACTCAAAGAAATCTTCGAAATCTATCACTTTATTTGCAACTGCAAGTTCAGTATTATTATTCGCAGTGTTTCGAAATGCGTCACATAACGGTGGCGAGTTTTTGTGAGCCCAATATTTATTTGTTAAATCAAAATAATTTAAAGTACTAATTTCTTTATGTAAACAAGTGTTGTAACATCGGATCTTAAGAAGAAATTTTTGACTGAGATATTTCCTTCTGAATTTAGTCGGCAGTTCCATTGTTTCAACATAGAGTGGTTCAATAGGGGTAGATCTCATAGCACCTATGCAACAACGCAATACTGTGTTTAGAAAAACATCTATGCGACCTAAAATATTGTTACTAGCCGATCCATACAGTACTGAGCCATAATCGATAATAGATCTGATGTATGAATGATAAAATAAAAGACATGTTTCAACATCTGCACCCCACCAAGTTTTTGCAATTGATTTAAAAAAATTTAGTGCTTTACTGCATCTATCAAGCATAAAATCAACGTGCATTTTACAGGTCAATTTGATATCCAGAATCATACCCAGATATTTTACTGATTTACAAACAGGAAAGTAATTATCATTTAATTGTATTTGTTCTCTTTGAGGTACATTGTGTCTAGTGAATATACAAATGTTAGACTTGTTGTTTGCTAACTCAAAACCATTTTTTTTTAAACCACTCACGGCAATGTTCATGGATATTTTCCAATGTGTTTAAGCCATCATTATATTTTTTAGATTCAGTATAAATACAAAAGTCATCAGCATATTGTATTATATTAAATGAAATATTGTCGATACTAATATTATGAAAATCAGCGGTGTAAAGATTAAATAGAAGAGGACTTAAAACTGACCCCTGTGGAAGAACGGGAGCTATTAAAACGTGGTCCAATGAGTTTATTATTTTCAACCCTGATATATATTTTCCTGTTTTTGTAGAAATTGACAATATTTTGAGCTAGAAGAGAAGGTATTTCGAATCGATGAATCATTTTGTCTTTTAACATATCTAAATTAATACAGTCATATGCACCTTCAATATCCAAACATAACATTGGTACATATGTATTTCGAGAATATGCATTTTGAATATGAGTTACAATAGTAGCGAGGGCATCCATAGTACCACATCCTTGTCTGTAGCCGTACTGAGAATTTGGAAGTAGTTTTTTCTCTTTTATCCACCATTCAAGTCTTACTTTCAGTATCCTTTCTAAAACTTTGAGAATACAAGACGTAAGTGAAATTGGTCTGTATGATTGTGCCAGATTCGGATCTTTGTTTGGTTTTAAAATTGGAATGACAATGACTTCTTTAAATTCTTCCGTACCTGCATAGAGGACTTCATTAAATATTTCCAATAAAAGATCTTTAGCGATTGCAGGAAGCATATTAATCATAGGGTACTTAATATGGTAATAGCCAGGACTTGTGCTAGGACGATTATTTAAGGTATAACTTAGTTCAGTTAGTCTAATAGGTTGAAATAAAAAATGATTTTTGTCAGTATCGATTTTCTTTGATTCATTAGGCATAGATGTTGCAGTTGGTGGGGCTATTTTGTCAAAAAACTCTTCTATCCAATCATCCTCAAAAGATTTTGATTTTGTTGGTGATTTTCTGTGTAACTTCCTAGCTTGAGTCCAAAGTACTGATGATGGAATTGACTTATTAAGAGAAGAAACCCAATTGACCCAGCTTTGTTTTGCAATAGTTTAGTTGTTTTTTGGTACTTGCCATAATTGATTGACATTTTATATAGTTCTCAAAATTACGTTCTTTTTATAATCGTTGAGTGATAATTGACGCTTTTTAATATCATGTCACATTCAGTATTCCACCACGGTGACGGATTCCGGTTTCTTGGCTTAAAAGTTGTATACTGTGGTATTGCAATCTCAGCAGCATAATTTATACTATTTATGAAATATTCATATTTGCTTGATAAAATATTTCGAACATCACCATTTTTATTAAAAAAGTTTTGTACCAAAGAAGTATATAAAGGCCAATTCGCTTTCTTGATGTTCCATTTATTTTTCGGTAAAATTGTTTCCGTTTCGTCTTTAATGCAAATATCCACATGTATAACGAAGTGATTCGATCCAAGAGTGTCTGAAGAGACATACCATTCAGTCTTACTAACAAGATCAGGACTGCAGAGAGTAACATCAATCATTGAGTAATTCTGATTAGGTTGAGTTAGTAAAGTTGGATTTTCATTATTTAAAACTGTAAATTCAAGATCATCTGCCATTTTAATCAGTTGTATTCCAATTTCATCATTTGTACTTGAACCCCAAACAGAATGAAGGGCATTAAAATCACCTCCAATTATAACTGGTTTTTGTACCTGAGAAAATATGTTCATCCAATCATTTATTGTGCATCTAATTTTAGGTGCTCTATAAAGTGATATAAAACTAATTTGTCTATTTCCATATTTAATTTTTATAGCACATAACTGGATTTCATTATTGTACTTATTATTTTCTATTTTTAGTTCAGGAAAACAAATTGATTTATTTATAAGTATAGCAACCCCACCATAACCATCAGACCTATCATTACGAACCAGATTATATCCATAAAAATTATATAACACATTTTTTTTAAACCATGTTTCACTAATAAGAGCTATGTCTATTTTTTTACTTACTAATGCATCATACTAATTTTATTTGAGACTACAGAACGAGCATTCCATTGTATTATTTTTAATTTAGGTTGACAAGACATTATTTATTTAATATTAAGCAAAGTACCCTCCAATACCTTTTCAATGCTACTGACTATTAATTTTTTATCGATTGATCGTATATCATCAAAATTTTGTATACCTTGTAAAAGTTGCAATATAAAAGTAGAAAGAATTTCTGTTACATTTTTCTTAATTTCAATATTACCATAATTTGGTACGGTTGTATTAGCAGGTAAAGGCTTATCAGGTCCGAAAACAAAAGGAAACATCGGTTTCTCAGCAGTCGTCTGTGTACTTGGTGAATTAAATTTTCTTTTTTTATTGGTATTATTTATTTCAGGTTGAGTAAAAGCAAAAGAAGTTGGATTTTTAGGAACTGGCTTAGATATCGAAATATTTTTACTAGTGGAAGGCAGACTAGGAAAATTCCTTTCATTATCTGCTAAACATTCAAAGGAATTATTGCTTACAAAATTTGAAAAAGATTTGTCACAGTAATTACGTGCCTCTATAAAGGACCATTATGTTCAACCATTATATTTTTAATTTGTTTTTGTTTCTCAAATTGAGGACATTTTTTTGATATTGAAATATGTTCCTTACTCTTACAATGCATACAAAATATGACTTCTCTACTACAACTGTGATCTTTTTCTTTGATTTCACTGCATTGCATACAACGTTCTTGTGTGCTTCTGCACTGACTGGAGACGTGTCCAAATATAAGACATTTGAAACACTGAACGACTCTTGTAATTTACTGTTCTACGGGGCAAAATACCTTATTGAAGGAAACATAATTTGGCAAAACGTTGCCTTCAAAGGTGACTATTATCATTTTTTTATTGACAAATTCAACTTTATTGTCATTTATAATTTTACGTTTAGTTCTGTATATATTAGTGACTTTAGAAAAACATTCTATATTTTCCATTAAATAATCTACGTTAAATTTCGTATCTACATCGCGTACTATACCCTTAATTTCTAACAAATGATTTGGTATGTAAGCTTTAAGGTTTTCCAATTTCAATGACTTATTATTCACCAAATTATTTGCCTCCAATAAGGACTTTAACATAACCTTTATGCGATTTTTTCCTAAACTTTTGATTTCTAAAATGTTAGTGAGTTTAAGTTTTTTAAATAAGATATCTGCGACACACATTGGATGCAATTTGCCCAGACTACCTTCATTATAAAGTCTCTCAATATAAACCCATATATTTTGTATATTGTATTTATCTGAAAGCAGGTTAAAGGTTTTCTTTGCTGGTTCCATGTAAGCATTTTTGTCCAGAGAGTCTTCACTATTTTCTACTGACATTTTCGTCAACGAAGACGTCCCTACACTTGTTTCCCCCATGAGGAAACAAAATAATGTTTTACCCGTATAACACACAAAACAGAAACTTTTAGTAAATCAATACACTTGAAAATAAGCCCGGAATATACCAAAAAACTGCCAAAATTAATATTTTTTGGATAAATCCAAGAAAAACGAACACGACTTTGACAGTTGTGTGATAAAGTTGATATGAATTAAATAATTAATGTTTAAACTTTTTTACCATACAACAATTTTAATTCGTCCAATACTACCTACATACATAAATTTTATTAATTATTCTAAAAAATAACGAAGTAGTTGATAATCTATAAGGCTAATATTATACAGGGTGAAACAAAAATACAGGTCATAAATTTAATCACATATTCTAGGACCAAAAATAGTTCGATTGAACTTAACTTACCTTAGATATTTTATTGAAAATGGACATGTGGCATTCTTATGGCAGTAGTATCTGAAAAATGAAATTAAAGTGAAATTTAAACACCCCATAAAAATTTTATGGGGGTTTTGTTCCTTTAAACCCCCCAAACTTTTGTCTACGTTCAAATTTAATTATTATTGTAGCGCCATTAGTTAAAAACAATGTTTTAAAAACTTTTTTACCTCTTAGTACTTTTTCGAAAAGTCGAGTTTTATCAAGATATTTTGAATATTTGTCAAATTTACCACATATTTGTATATGGTTAAGTACGATTATGGAGACTTGGTAATAATATGAAAATTTATTTATGATTTACATTTTTAGGTATATTTTGAACCATATTAAAAAAGAAGCCACATCTCGATAAAAGGTGCCTTATCAAAAAAATACAAAGAGGCAAAAAAGTTTTTAAAACACTGTGTTTAACTAATGGTATCGCAGTAATAGTTTAATTGGAACGTACACAAACATTTGGGGGGTTTAAAGGAACAAAACCCCCATAAAATTTTTGTGTAAACATATTAAAAGAGAAGCCGCAACTCGATAAAAACTGCCTTATCGAAAAAATACTAAGAGCCAAAAAAGTTTTAAAAATATTGAGTTTAACTAATGGTACCACAATAATAATTTAATTGGAACGTACACAAAAGTTTGCGGGGGTTTAAGGGAACAAAACCCCCAACAAAACCAAGAAACTTTACAGAATCAACGATACTGATCTGGCTGTTATGAATAGGTAAGGGTTGAAGAGCTCCTTTATAGGACAATGCTACTGTTTTATCTACATTAAAAGAGAGTAAATTTGAATCGGACCAAGATTTTATTGTAAGTAGATCAGAAGTTATAGTAGCATGAAGAGTTGCGATATTTGAGTTTGTCCAAGTGATACTGGTATCATCAGCAAAAGAAAAACTTTTCCATCGATTTTTAAGCTAGTGATGTCATTAATAAAGATAAGGAAAAGTAGAGGACCCAATACTGAACCTTGTGGTACCCCACATACAACATTTTTGAGACTAGAGTCTGTATCATTTGCTCTAACCAGTTGTTTCCTATTATCCAAGTAAGATTGAAACCAGTTCGAAGAAATACCTCGAATTCCGTAGAAATCTAGTTTTTTTATCAAAATGTCGTGATTCACACAATCAAAAGCTTTGGCATAATCACAAAAAACAGTAGCAGTGTGCAGATTATTGTTTAATGCTTGATAAACCTCATGTAGTACAGAAAACATGGCATCTGTGGTACATTTATTATTTAAAAAGCCGAACTGATTTTGTGATAAAATATTGGTATCAACGAGAAAGGACATAAGTCGGGCTTTTATGAGTCTCTCAATAATTTTGGAGAGTATCGGTAGTAATGCAATAGGTCTATAATTGCAGGCATTTGATTTTTCACCACCCTTATGAAGAGGAATAATGATGGCCGTCTTTAGGCACTCTGGAAATTTACCTTTCTCAAAAGAATCATTAATTAGAGAGATGAGGACACACTGTCTGGGAGATTTGAGAAAATTTTTATGGATAGTCCATCGGTACTACAGGAAGATTTGCTTTTGATATTATTGATTGTCTGAATCAGTTCAGATTTATCAACCCATCTTATAAAGAATGAATTCGGGACCTTTCCTGAATTAGGGAGATAGGAAATGGGATCTTGTTGTGACACAATAGTTGATGTTATATTTTTACTCACATTAACAAAGTATTCATTTAGATTTTCTGGGTCTGGAAGGGAAAATGTTTGAGCTGTGTGAGTTTTATTACGAAGATCGTTTATTATGGACCAAGTTTCTTTTGCAACACTTTTAGAGCTTCTCAGACGATTTTGATAGTACAATTGTTTAGCTGATTTTATAAGTTTTAAATAGATTGCCCTGTACTTGGTGATATATTCAGTAACAGAGACGTTGGTAGTAAATTTCTTGATGTATAGTAGTGAACGCATATTTTTGGCTGATATGCGGACACCTTTGGTAGTCCAGGGTTTGTGATGTTTTGGCTTAATTGTGATTAAAGGAAATGCTTTATTGAAGATACAGACAAGCTTATTCAAAAAGTCACGGAAATTATTATCGACGTTCATAGAAGGAAAGGGTGAATTGGGATACACAGCATCTCAGTAAACATCATATTAAAAATAAACCTTTTAATAATTAAATGCCCGTGGTAATGTTTGTTTTTAATAAATAAGATTAACCTAGTTTTTGCATCGATGCATGCTAGTATTTGATACAAGGTCGAGTTGCAATAATATTCAGTGGGTGTTTATTAACAGTCAGCACTTTTGAATCACGTTCACCTTGGCTTACCAAAACAGTAAATAAACAATAATCGACTTTAATTATATTTTTACGAGAACAGATAAATTAATTAGCAGTTGAGATTCCAGGGGGTAACATCGATTTCAAGTAAATACTATACCACCAGTTACTTTCTGTGATATATTTAACGTGTAAATAAATGTATTAACAACGAACGATATTTACTACATCAACCCTCATAGTCGGGGTAACCACCCCTAAGTATCCAGGGTGGCTCAGAAGACAGGAGCCACCATATGGCGATCCTGCCAGGATAGAAAGACTGGAAAGACGTCACAGGACTGGTAGACGAGAAGAGTATGGAGAAACACGTCAATGTTCTGGCACCTCGACCACCCTAGAACAGTGTGGCATATAGGAAAACGATGGAGACGTCAGGCCCGAGACGGAGCTGAGGTATGGAAAATGGAATGATATGGAAAATGGAACTTGGTATGGAGATGGAACATCGTGGGACAATGGACAATGCCATGGAACGTGCGGCGAGGACTTTTTGGTGATACGAACAAAGACGTTTAAAGTGGTAAGTCCATGTTAGCTATTTTTATGGTATTTCCTGATTCGTATAAAGTATAAAGTAATATTAACGTAATTATAATTTAAGACGCACATTACCTTTTAAGTTTTACCTATTTTTACTTAATTATTCTATTTTAATTTCCTTATGATACCAATATTTACCAAAATATACAGAATTTTTTTTTAACCCTGATATTAGTTATTATAGGACGTAATGATACATTTTTATTTGATACTGATTTTTATATGATTTTTTTTATATATTTACCAACATATTTTATCTTTGCTGATTCTTATCCATTTATTATTGGACTACTGATTTTTATTACATTTTTATTGGTCTACTGCTTTTAATGGTGATTTATATTGAGTGATATACTGATTTTTTTATGGCAATTTACTATATTTTTTACTATTTTTGACATAATATTTTTCATATATATTTACTATACCTCGTAAGACTGTCAAATTTATGCGTTCGTTACGGGTACAAGAATAAGAAAATTATGAATAAATGAGTAGCAACAAAGTTACTTGGGAAGACTTCATCAAAATAGCTGAGGAGATTAAGCAAGAAGTAACAAGACAAAGTAGAAGGGTCTTGAAGAAGAAAGTACCTAAATCTAAGGATATACAAGAAGAAGTAACGACACAGCTAATTAAATTGTATAACAAATTCACACATTTAACGAAGAAAAATTGGGAAGCGCTATCGGACAAACAAAGAGAAGCGTGCAACAAATATTTCGGAAAAATAAGAGACAAAGTTATACGCTCATTTCAAGCTGTAAACTTAAGAACAGTAGTTCCAAGTTCAATACACCAACCAATCGACAAGGAAATAGAGGAAGAACAAAGCGACGAAGAAGTAGAAGAGGAAAAAAGTGACGAGGAGATAGAGGAAAAAATTGACGAGGAAATAAAAGAGGGAAAAAGCGACATAAAACAAGATATAAAAATATTAAACATGGCTCTGACAATCAACGAATTTTTGAATATTGCAAGCAAGGTATTGCCCAACGAGTTTGATGGAAGCGCAGGGAAACTACAACCATTTTTAGACGCATTAGAGTTACTTGGAAAAATAGCAGAAGGACATGAAGAAACAGCAATAACATTAATAAAAACAAGATTGACTAATAAGGCTAGAAACCTGATAACTACAGAGGATACGATCCCACTTATAGCAGCGGCATTGAAGAAAGAATTAAGAGGCGACAATTCGAAAACGATAATAGACAAGTTAGCAAAGAAAAGGCAAGGAAACAAAGATGCAGCAGTGTACGCATCCGAAGTAGAGGAATTAGCGGAACAGTTGAAGGTAGCATACATACCGGAAGGAATGCCATTGGAGCTAGCGAAAAAATACACAACGGAAACAGTTGTAGCAACAATGAAGCGAAACGTTAATACGAATAGAGCAAAGTTAATACTGGAGGCAGGTAATTTCACAACACCGCAGGAAGTAGTATCTAAATTTTTATCGATTGATACGACAGAGGAGAACACACAAGGAAAAGTGTTCAATTATAGGACGAATTATGAAAATAGGAGAGGACAACAGCAATACCGAAGAGGATACCATAACAAATACGACAGAGGAAGAAGAAATAACTTCGGACAACGGAACGAAGGAGAAGAAACAGGAAACCGACGGAATTATTCCAACAGAGGATATAGACAATTCAACAACCAAACATACAGAGGAAACCAGAGAGGAGGACGAAACAGAAACGTAAGGCTACTTGAGTTAGAAGACAGACAAGAGGAAACAGAAAACCAGCAGTTGGGGTTTTGAATGAACGAAACAAGGAAAGTACACAGTCAGAAGTGGAATATAATATTTACAACTTCGACTTAAACCTAACGAATTTTGTACAAATGAAAACAGGAATACTAGAAAACACAAATACCTTTATCATAGACACAGGAGCTGATATTTTAATACTGAAATGTTCACAAGATTTTATGAAGGAACATGTGAAACCAAACACAAAAGCGAAAATAAAAGGAGTAACTAAAGGAGAATTACAAACAATGGGAGAAGTTGAAACAACGCTAGAAGTAAAAGGATCTCGATTTGAGCATATCTTTCAGTTAGTGGAACCTAGCTTTCCTATTCCAACCGACGGAATCATTGGGAGAGACTTTATTTCAAATTTTCAATGCATACTAGACTACGCTAACCTTAAAATGCACATTAAAGAGGACAACGATTGTTACATTAGTACAAACATTTTGGATAATATAGATAATGACACGATAATAATACCGCCTAGATGTGAAATTTACAGAGTTGTAAAAATTTTTCAAACGCTGAAGAACGACAGGATAGTGGAACAACAAGAAATACAACCAGGAATATTCATAGCGAGAGCAATTATTTCAAGTAATAATCCGTACATCAAAATTTTGAACACAACCTACGAAACAGTAAAAGTAGAGACAAACGAAATCAAAACATTAGACATTAAATTATTCAACATATATAGACTGATCAACGACAGCAAGGATAGGAAAAAGGAATTACGGGAATCATTGAAGTTAGACATTCCAGAATACATACGCGATAAGTTAGTATCTTTATGTGAAGATTATTCAGATATATTCGCCCTAAGGCATGACATGCTAACATGTAACAACTTCTACGAGCAGAAACTGAGAGTTAAAGACCAAACTCCGGTATACATTAAAAACTATAGGACACCTCATGCACAAACAGAGGAATTAAACCGGCAAGTACAAAAGCTGAGAGACCAAGGGATAATAGAACCGTCTACATCAGAATACAACAGCCCAGTAGTACTGGTACCGAAAAAGGCGATAGATGGAAATAAAGCATGGAGATTATGCATAGATTTTAGACAACTGAACAAGAAAATAGTCACAGACAAATTTCCTTTACCAAGAATAGACTCGATATTAGATCAACTAGAAAGAGCAAAATGGTTTTCAGTTATAGACTTAATGTCAGGTTTTCATCAGATACCATTAGAAAAATCATCGAGAAAATACACATCGTTTAGCACAGAAAATGAAGCATTTCAATTTACCAGATTACCTTTTGGATTAAATGTAAGCCCAAATAGTTTTTCAAGGATGATGTCAATAGCATTTTCGGGATTAACACCGGACAAAGCATTTCTTTACATGGACGATATAGTAGTAATAGGAATATCCGAAAAACATCACCTAGACAACCTGAAAAAGACATTCGAGACATGTCGAAAATTCAATTTGAAACTTAACCCAGGAAAATGTCAATTTTTTAGAAGAGAAGTAACATATTTAGGACATGATCTTTCTCAGGAAGGAGTATCACCAGACAAAGCGAAATATGCAACGATTGAACAATACCCGACACCTAAGACAGCGGAAGAAACAAAAAGATTCGTAGCATTTTGTAACTATTATAGACTTTTTATTCAAAATTTTGCTGAAATATGCAGACCACTCAACAGATTATCAAGAAAAGGAGTAGAATTTTTTTGGTCAGAAGAATGTGAAAAGGCATTCAATAAGCTTAAATCATCTCTGATGAAGCCACCGATCCTAAAATATCCAGATTTCAATAAACAATTCATCCTAACAACAGACGCATCCAACGAGAGTTTTTCAGCAATTTTAAGTCAAGATTATAACGGAATAGACCTACCAATAGCATACGCATCAAGAAGTTTCAATAAAGGAGAATGTAATAAACCTGTAATCGTTAAGGAATTACTAGCGATTCATTGGGGAATTAATCATTTCAAATGTTATTTATATGGAGCACCAGCATTTTTAGTCAAAACGGATCATAAACCACTAACACATTTATTAGCAATGAAAGAACCAACTTCGAAACTTACAAGAATCAGATTAGATTTAGAGGAATACGATTTCGAAATAGAATACATAACAGGGAAAAATAACTATGCAGATAGTTTTTCAAGAATAACATTACATCAACTAAAGAACCTATACATAGACAATACCCATATATTAGCTATAACACGAGCTCAAGCAAGAGAAAAAAAGAAGGAAGCAAGGCAAACGAAGGCAGAAAGTGAACTCGCACTACAGCCAGAAGCCCACAAACAAACAGTAAGAAAGGTACTAAACAATTTAGAGGTGCATAGACTACCAATTTTGTCTTTTGGAGCAGAACTAATCTCATTAAGGCTGAGCATAGGGTCAAAAACAAAATAAAGTGCAGCAAGAGCATAGCCACAGGATTCAATCATTTCGATTTAAACCAAACGTTGGCACAGCTTGATAAGCTGGCGGTAGAGAATGCAGTACGTAAAGTAAAAATATACGTAAACGATATTATTTTTAAAGTGTGCACAATTGAGGAATTTATTAAACAAGGAAACAAAATATTAAAGAATGTTGAAATATACATATGTGAAGTACCAGAAACAATAGAAGAAGACAAAGAAAAACACAGGCTAATAGAAGAATATCACAATCATCCGATGTTTGGAGGACACGTAGGAAATAACAGACTAATAAAGAAGCTAAAAGCAAGATTTAGATGGAAAAATTTGGAAAAAGACCTAAGAAAATGCGTTAAACAATGTCATAAATGTCAAATTAATAAACCGAAAAAAACACATGTCGAAGAATTCGTGATATCGGACACTTCTTCCAAACCATGGGACATAGTATACATAGATACGATAGGTCCATTCACTAAAAGTAACGAAGGTAATAGATACTGTATAACAATGTTATGTGAACTTACTAAATACGTGGTCAGCATACCCTTGTGCAATAAAGAAGCAGATACAATAGCCCGAGGAATTTTTGATCATTTCATACCAACATACGGACTCATGAAGCAAATAAGAACAGACCAAGGCACAGAATATAAAAATGAAGTAATGCAGGAATTAACAAAGCTATTAAAAATAGATCACAACTTCTCAACGGCATACCATCCACAGTCAATTGGAAGTTGCGAAAAACTACACAGAACATTAAACGAGTACGTAAGAGCATTCATAGATGAAGACAGAGAAAATTGGGATGTGTGTTGCAGGATGTTCACATACTGCTACAATACAACCCCTAACGCGTATCATGGTTACACACCGTTTGAACTATTATATGGCAGGAAGGTTAACCTACCAGAAGACCTTACACAGGAGGTTCAACCATGTTACAATATAGATGCTTACTACAATGAGTTACGTTACAAACTACAAAGCGCACACGAGAGAGCTAGAACCTTCTTACTAAAGCACAAAAAAGAGCGACAAGAAAAGAATAAGCTCAAAGCAACACCACAACACTTTAAAATAGGAGACCTAGTCCTGGTAAAAAGGGAAGAGAATGGTAAGTTTGATAGTCTTTATGTAGGCCCTTTCACAATAACAGAGGTAAATAATGTTAATTGTAAGATCAGATCGGAAAACAATAAAATCAAGGAAATACATAAGAATAGATTATATGCTTACAATCCGAGAACACCGTGAGTGACAAGTGAAACGGGAACAGTGTAGATAACGAACATTTTCACTTTTATTTTTTTTGTATTTAATTAGTATTTACAGGAAAAATGTATATATTGTACTTCGTAAAACGCAGCAAGTAATTAGTGGTACTATTAGAAAAATTTTCTTCCTTTTCCGTAGTCAGAAAATTTTCGGGGGAAAATAAACCTTTTAATAATTAAATTCCCGTGGTAATGTTTGTTTTTAATAAATACGATTAACCTAGTTTTTGCATCGATGCATGCTAGTATTTGATACAAGGTCGAGTGGCAATAATATTCAGTGGGTGTTTATTAACAGTCAGCACTTTTGAATCACGTTCACCTTGGCTTACCAAAACAGTAAATAAACAATAATCGACTTTAATTATATTTTTACGAGAACAGATAAATTAATTAGCAGTTGAAATTCCAGGGGGTAACATCGATTTCAAGTAAATACTATACCACCAGTTACTTTCTGTGATATATTTAACGTGTAAATAAATGTATTAACAACGAACGATATTTACTACATCAACCCTCATAGTCGGGGTAACCACCCCTAAGTAACCAGGGTGGCTCAGAAAACAGGAGCCACCATAAGGGCCACTCAGAGGTTAAGCATAAATTTTGGAATTTACGAAAATTCCGAGCGGAAAAAATCCTGCCTAAACGTCGAGTTTTCGAAGAGTGCTTGCTAAAGATGTTAAACTTCGTATAAACCGCTTCATGATCAGATAGTCCCGCATTAACAGTTGTAGAGCAGACATCACGGGGTGAGAAATCTGAGACAATATAATCAATTATGGTAGATAGAATTACAAAAATACAAGGTAACTTACAATCAGGACGTCATCGACAAAGTCAACACTATTTCGCGTCTGTACACATTCGAGTTCTGGATGCATCTCATTCTTATCCCGTAGGGGAAGAATTTTTGGATTCAAAGTGGTAAGCGTCCCATCCTCTTCTTCGCGCCACATGTGAATTTCGATAGCAAGGAACAACACCGGCGTCGACAAGGGAAAAAGGGACAGGATTTATAACTATTTAAACAACCAAATCAATTTTATGGTATTTCCAACATTCTCCCCCCATTAAAGGCCATAAGGCATTTAACAATAACTAATACTACATATAGCTGTTGAAGATCCTCAACATCATTGGTCAATGGGGTGAGAGGACGCGAATTTAAAACGAACTCAATCAACGTCAAAACAGTATAAAACTCTTCATATGTCAAAATTTGAGCACCGACTATCCGAGCAATATGTTCTTTTAAAGAACGAATGCCGCGCTCGTAAATACCACCGAAATGTGGAGCCGCAGGAGGTGCAAAAGAAAATTTAATATTTTCTTTATCGAGAGCACCCTCTATAAATCTACGCAATTGTCGATAAGCGCCATGAAAGTTTGTACCGTTATCACAAAATACTTGCAATACTCGACCTCTCCGAGCAATAAAACGCTGTAAACGGCTAAAAAGGCTTCTGCGGATAAATGACTAGCCAATTCAAGATGTAAAGCCTTTGTGGCGCAACAAACAAAGAGGAACAAATATGCTTTTTGACTTCTAACTCCTCGATAACGAGACATAGTTATCGAAAAGGGTCCTCCTTAGTGACTTTACGGTATTTTATACTCTGAAAATCGACATTTATTTTTAGCGCTGCGCCGAAATCTCCACTTTTGATTTGCTTATATCTCGAAAACGGAAAATCCGCAAATGAAATTTTGAATGGTGAAATTATCCGCAAACGAGGTGCAATTATTTTAGCTATGGTAGAAGTCAAAATAATGACTTTGAAAAAACCGTTTCGCTAACTTTATGACGCTATAGGTTTGTTCCAACACGATTAAGAACCGTCCATGTAACGATCACTGTCCTGCGCAGTACCATGGAACGTATTATTTCGTTTCCATGGAACCCATAGAACGTTAATTATATAGTAATGTGATCGTTACATGACGGTTCTCAGTCGTGTTGGAACAAACCTGATAGGTTTGTTCCAACACGACCGAGAACCGTCACGAAACGGTAACGCTCCTGCGCAGTAAGGAAAATCCGTTCCAACAAAAATATGATCGTCATCGGATCGTCCTTCCCACTGTTCCAACAAGAATTGTGATCTTTCGGTGACGGTTTCGTGATGATCATTTCAGTAATCGGGCAAATGCATAATGTGCTGGTTGGACTGACTTGAGCACTAGGATTTAATTCTTTAAATTTTTTGAGCCTTTGATCGACTAAAAGCACACAAGCTGTCACCAACAAAAATGACAAATATATAATTACCGTCATGGGACGATAACTGGGCGATACAATTACGAACATGCGCACAACAAACGGTACAAGTAGTTTCGTGACGGTTTCTGGGCCGTCCAAAAGTTCATGTTGGACGATCCAGAAACCGTCACGGAACTACTTGTACCGCTTGTTGTGCGCATGTTCGTAACCGTATCGCCCAGTTATCGTCCGATGACGGTAATCCAATGATAAAAACCAAAGACGTATGCCGTAGATATATTAATATTATGTGATACATGACAGAAGCTCGAAACAAATGACAATCAATGAAAAACCCTATTGCCCAATTACTGAAATGGTCATCACGAAACCGTCACTAAAAGATCACAATTCTTGTTGGAACAGTGGGAAGGACGATCCGAGGACGATCATATTTTTGTTGGAACGGATTTTGTTTACTGCGCAGGAGCGTTACCGTTTCGTGACGGTTCTCGGTCGTGTTGGAACAAACCTTGACTCGATGTTCGATAAGGAAGCGTGGCAGCCCTGTAAATATACGTGTTCTATGGTTTAAATGTGGTTGTCTGTTGTCATTGTCAGTGACAACATGTCACTATTGTCAGTTCTTTAATTTTATTTTTTTAGCAGTTTTTATTTTTTATTTTAGTTATACTTGTATCTGCAGGGGGTTATGCACAAAAAAATGGATTAGTTATTCTGTATGTGTCTCCGCAGCATTAATTAAACATAGTCTAGTTTCGTGATTAATAAGTGTATTTTTGTGATCAGTGTGATTATTATGTAAAGATAAACCTTAAAGTGAAGTTATAGTTTTTTTTCAGTGATTTTAAGTAAGTTTTCTAATTTGTTTTGCATTTACTAAGAATTGCGTCATAACTGTCTTATAAAGTAAGGTTAGATGCCAGAAAAGCATTTTATTATTTTGTCTTTTCAGGCATATTTATCTTCACTTGTGATAATATACTGCAGGTCAATTTGCTTAACCCCACTATTATTTTTAATCTGATAAAATGTTTACTTTCGACAGATCAGATAACATACATGACCTTACTCATACCTATTTCTGGTATCAAATAGCCCAAGGAACTTCGCAAGTCTCAGTTTGTTCACTTAATATAATCGCCTACAATGTGTTGCTTTTCTTGAATCTTGAATTGTGCTGTAACTTTTTATTAGTATATCATATCCTTCTAAGCAGGCAGTTAAATCACAATTCATCTTTTAATAAACTACAAATAGAGTATTTCAATTACTATAACCTTGACATTAAAGCAGTGAACAATACCAAATACATTTTGATATTTTATTAAAAGTAATTGTATATTATGTATAATTAGGTACCAGTGAATAGGTGACTAAGAAGTATTTGGGTTTAAGTTAATCATTAACTCAATAACTAATTGTATGTTATTTTATTACAATGTTCCACAAATTGTTTGTTAAAAATGCTATAAATTAAGAGTGAATTGCCATCACATCTGCCCCCCGTGCACCTGGTCCCCAGCATGACTGCTATGCACGTCATACTCTGGAATTTCGAGGCTTTCTGATAATAAATTGATCCAGAGTACACAGGGTTTTTCAGGATTGCTGAGTGTGATTATGACCTTGGCGAAGACCTCTGGAGCATACTCATACTTGATATCCGAATATTAAACAATATATGTATCACCCAGTAGTATTAACAGTATATTAACCCAGTATACTGCCGTGCTAAGCCCAAAAGGCGGTACCTGATTTTTTATCGAAAATGAGATTTTTGTATTTCTAGGTAGAACAGAGTAATTAAAATATATTTACAAAATCTTTGGAGTTGTAGAAGCATTATATTTCAAATAAAGTTGCAATTTTGTTAGCGGTATCTGCACTTTTCAATTAAAATACTAAGCCATTTGGCGGCAAATGTTAAATACTATGGTGTTTGGAGGGTATCTGCTACAGTTGCCGCCAATATAACTTAACATATGTTAAATATTTTAAAGGCAAATTAAGAATTAAATACATTTATTTTAATATCTAGGTACACATATCTGTATCTCACGAAATACCATCATCGACTGGCCACCCAGACACTTCATTTCGCACTGATTCAGACCACCCTGCTGTTTTGTCAAAACATCGCACCTTCCCCAGCCATTAGTCAGGCCGGTGTGGCAAATATTCTTTACAGTTGGCCACGCTTCCCTTATCCACATCCCCGTGGATTCCATGCGACTGATGTACCTAGATCATAACGTCGCACTAGAACAATACTAGGATATCTTTAAATATTTGACTTTTGAGTTATCTGCTCTATCTGATGTAAAATTTCATAAGCTATCTGGAGAGATACTAAGATTTGTTCAATCGGCTGCTTTGTGGTGTTTATGAGCAATATCCTATTATTGCACTAATTGATTTGTTAGAAATACCTGGGTTAAAAGGAAGATATCTTAAGATACCTTTTTATTATCCGATTAATATTTGCCTTTTCTAATCATAGTTGTGGTGAAATACCCGGACATTCCCATATGTCTTAGTCTAGCCCCACATCTGCATTATGATTTTTTTAACATATCTGTGTTTTTAAGTTGTCTTAGTATTTCACTAGCAAACTTGTCCGACTATTTCACCGAGTGTGGCAAAGAAAATTTTAAATTAACCTGTTTTTTTAATTTGTCTCTGTATTTCCCTAACCAAGCTTCAAAAATAAGGATTATTTGAGTAAATGTCCGAGTATATCCCCACGCTCACCTACGAATTCGTGGATGAGTCGGTAAGTTACAGTAAAGTTGTTCACTTTCACTGGTCAGTTCAAGCTGCTCTCCGACTGCAATAGAGTGGGGGTGCTAGAAGTTGTTTCTTAAATTCGTTCGGAAAACACGTGTCTTCTGTTTATTAAAATGTATTCGAAAAAGTTTAGCATGAATTTTGCAAGTTTTTCTAAAAACTCAATTGGAGAGAAAATACTCTGGAGCATTATTAAGGTATTGCGAGTGACCAAAGAAAGCCCAAATATTATTTTCTACAAGGAAACCTTTGGTACCGATTCATTTAAACAAATGAACGTTCGAATGAATGAAGTTGAAAATTCCCTTTAAGAAAAAAGATCTTTTAAGTTTCATCCGACATATCCCTGCTGAACATCACGATTTTTTTAAAATCTAAAATCGTACAAGAAAGGACAACAACAAGATCAAGAAGTTATCGATTAAAAAATGTTCGCGGAAGTTTTTTTTTCAATTTGTTATTGTTTATTGAGTGGAATTTTAGTATAAATGATTTAACCAGTTGGTAATATTTGATGTCATTTTATAAATTTATGTAATAATATTATGTTTGCTATTTCTTGAAGTTCCAGTAAAAAATTAAAAATTATAATACCTACTGTATTTTTTTGAGAATAATTGTGTAAAGATAACTTGAAAAATCAATGAAATAAGACAAAGTGGTCAAGTGCGTCAAAAAATAGTGTAACAGTGGGATATTTTTATATGCTAATAATAGTAACAAAATTAATAGTTGAACAATAGAATTGGTGAAATACTAGGATAAGCTGAAGAAAAATAAAGATATTTTTAAAGAATATTACAAAAAATAAATACAATACTAGGACAACTTCAACACTTAGCAAAGATAAATTGTATATATCACAAATTTTTAAAGTGTAAGAGGAGGACATGTTACAAAATCTCAGTTTATTCTCATTATTTATTATTTCAAATTTTCAGTTGAACTCTAAACACACTCAAGAACAAATAGGACACCATAACATTTAAGAAACAATGCAATAAACTTAAATAAAATATTTTTATTTCATACTTTCTATGGAGGAAATTTAAAACTCAATTTACTCGAAACTATATTTTTTAAGTTATCTTAGTATTGTTCTAGTACGACGATAAATAAACATGTTAACTTTAGAAGCCAAGACTATTAAATTAACATGACATATGCCATATTAATACTGGGACTACTATCTAATAATTTTACATTAAATCCAATAGCAGGAGACATCCAGCCGTTTATCTTAAGTTGGACCTGAAATATTAGCTTAAGACCTACAGTTAGTAAATTTCATTCAAAAAATAAACGTGCTATCCCAATAGCAAAAAAAGTTCGCTTCTAAAATATGCAATACCTGCAATAAGAAAACAGCTCTTATAAGTTCGTTTCGTTAGAACTTGCCCTCTTAAAACCCCTTACCTTGGGTTGGAAGAGCCGTGGTCTAAGAGCACGTTTCTTATACTTTTGTGGCCAACCATCTTAGAGATCAGTTTCGTTAGGACCCTTATAAGTTCGATCTTTAGAACTCACGTAGGACTCTTTAAGAACTCGTTTTGTAAGAGTTCTGTTGCTAGCTATCTTGGAGATCCTTTCGTTAGGACTATAAGTTCGTTTCATCAAAACTCTTGTGAGTTTGTTTCATTAGAACTCTTGTGAGTTCGTTTCGTTTGAACTCTTGTAAGTTTGTTTTGTTTGAACTCTTGTGACCAGCTATTTTAGAGATCCGTTTCGTTAGGACTCTTATAAGTTCATTTCGTTAGAACTCTTTTGGCCAGCTATCTTAGAGATCCGTTTTGTTAGGACTCTTATAAGTTCATTTCGTTAGAACTCTTTTGGCCAGCTATCTTAGAGATCCGTTTCGTTAGGATCCAAATCCCCTTCGGATTCAGAGCTGACGTCAGTATTGAAAGGTTTCATCTTATCGATAGATGACACACCTTCATTTTTCTTTTGAGATCTCACAGAACCTTGAGGATCCTCGATTACGTAACGATCATGATCTAAAACCTTTTTAATGATATAAGGACCAGAATTATTTTGGGAGTAATTTGCAACTCTGTCCCTTATTATTGGGCATTGTAGTACGAACTAATACCTAATCTCCCTCCTTAAAGTCATGACTTTTATATCGCCTTTTTGCATCAGTCATTCGTTTGACGTCCGCTTGAATTCTTCGTTGAATGAAATAACTTTGTCAAATGTTTGCTTTTATTTGACCTGGTTTGCATCAGTCATTCGTTTGACGTCCGCTTGAATTCTTCGTTGAATTCAATCACTTTGTCAAATGTTTGCTTTTATTTGACCTGGTTTGCATCAGTTTGACGTCTGCACATATTTTTGATAGATCGCCCCGGTCTGCCTCCTGTAATGACACTTCGTTGTCCAGAACAGCATCAGCTATACCTCTTGGTTGGTAACCCAACATTACTTCGTAGGGCGTCTTTCCTGTGGTTGAATTCTTTGTTGAATTCAATCCCCAATTTGGAACGAATTCACCTCAAGTAGTCTCGTCTTCAGTGCAGGATGATAAAGAAGCTACTATTGTACAATTATACCTTTCCACTTGTCCATTTACTTTATGAGTATCAGTGGAATTTAGAACATACTTTACATTAAGTGATGTGCAATAATCCTTGAATCGTTGGAAAGTATAGCAAGAACCTCTATCGCTAATTATTCTTCTTGGTACACCAAAGTTTTCAATCACACTTTTCAAGAAAGTA
Source organism: Diabrotica virgifera virgifera (assembly GCF_917563875.1). Lineage (NCBI taxonomy): Eukaryota > Metazoa > Arthropoda > Insecta > Coleoptera > Chrysomelidae > Diabrotica > Diabrotica virgifera. The sequence goes on from NC_065450.1 coordinate 111,478,867, forward strand.
ATCACCAGGGTAACTTTGGTAGACTGCACAGCCTTCGTACGGACAAACTTAGTGAAAGCATCGATGATGACAATGAGATAAGAGTTCCTTCGTTTTGACTTTACAAATGGACCTAGATGATCTTATGCAGTGTATCAAAAGGTACCTTCTCAATAGAATGCAAAAATCCAGGTTCTTTTCCACCAGGTTCGTTATTATATAAGCATTCTAGACAACATCCAATGTATTTCTTAACATATCTTCTCATACCCGAGATCTAGTATAATTAAGGTATTGCTGAAATAGTCTTTTCTACTGACATGTGACGAGTTCCATCATGATAATGCAAAACAACCTGCCTGCGGGCTTGCCTTGGAACAACCCACCTTTTGCCATTTATTTATTTATGGGCAAGCACAATTCAGAAAATATTATTACAAAAAAAATATTACAAAGACAAAAGCAAATCCATAAACACTGTCAACACAAAGAACAAACATTATAATATTATATCAAAGCTAATAAGTTAAAGGAAAAAAAGAACATTACGTTATAAAAAACAAGCAAAGTTTAAGCTTAAAAAATTGCTGATAGAAATTATATCACTAACATTGTATGTTCAACAAATGGTTTTTAAATCTATCCAAGGAATTGCAGAATATATTTAAGTCATTGAGAGAATTCGCAAGTCTAAGTGTTTGTGGTAAAAAATTGTTGTAAGTATAGTTATATCTATGAAAGTTTATGTGAAAAGTTTGAGTGGTACAAAAGTGGTTTGAGGTACAAAAAGACCAATTTTTGACAGAAGATCGGGACTGCTACTACTACCATTAATAATGTTAAATAAGATTGTCAGATCTTTTCTTTTTCTACGGGTTTCTAATGAAGTAATAGTCAATAATAATTCAATATCTGTGTAGCTACGATATATATGTTGTTTAAAAGCTACGTATCTGAGAAAGGTATGCTGAACTCTATCAAATTTATTTTTATGAACTAGATAATATGGAGACCACACAGAGGAACAAAAATCAAGATGAGATCTAACAAGTGAGCAATATAAAATTTTCATTGAATTTATATCTGTGAAATCACGAGATGTTCTTTTAATGAAACCAAGCATTTTCATAGACTTTTGGGCAACGGTACTAATGTGGTGTTTAAAGCTGAGTGAAGAGTCTAATATTATGCCTAGGTCTCTGATTTGTGTGCATGATTGCAATGCTTGATCGTTAATAGTATAGTCATGTGTTAGTAAATGGTATAATATAACACTTACCAACATTTAATTCCATGCCATTAAGAGAGCACCACTGGGATAGTTTATTAATATCTGATTGTAGTCCAAGAATATCATCATGAGATCTTATCATTGTAAAGCACTTAAAGTCATCAGCGAAAAGGATAGCTTTTGTATGGGAAAAACAAGTGGTAATATCATTAATGAATAGATTAAATAGTAGCGGTCCCAAGTGTGAACCTTGAAGAACACCTGAAGTTACAGGAAAAATGTTAGAATAACAGTGATTTACTCTAACCATTTGAGTTCTGTTAGCTAAATATCGGACCATCAATACCATAAGAATGTAATTTATGTAATAAAAGGTCATGGTTTATCTTATCAAAGGCTTTAGAGAAGTCAGTGTACACTGAATCAACCTGCAAGCCTTCCTCCAGGGCTTCAGATAGGTAGTCAGTATAACTGAGTAGACTTAGCTCAGCAGATTTACCGGAAGAAAACCCAAACTGTGAGTTAATAATAACACTAGAGCAGTCGTAAGTAAGAAATTCAGTTATAATGCTTTCAAATACTTTAGGGATAGTGCTTAGCATAGATATGGGGCGATAGTTCTTAATATCAGATTTAACACCTGATTTATAAATAGGAGTTACACAAGATTGTTTCCAGAAGTTGGGGAATTCACCAGAATCGAGAGAGGCATTAAAAATATGATAAAGTGGTCTAGCTAGTATAAAGCTGCATTCTTTTAGAATAATAGGAGGAATCCCATCGGGTCCAGGTCTCTTATTAATATTCAGTTGTGACAATCTCTGTTGCCATCTGATTCTGTATAGTCGATTGTTTACAATGCAGTAATTTTGATGGATAACTTTCTCTTCCTTATCTGACGGATATTTCAACAGCAGATCTATAATAGTGTTGCATCTTTCATCTTTTAGTTGGGCATGTAAGATTCAATCTTTTTGATCAATGTTTACAAGGTTTATATCAACCGTGAGTGCCTTCTCTGGAATTTTTGTGACAGTATCTCTGCTTAGATCATCCGCATGGAGCATTTTTGTACCTGGACGGTATTCAATGTCAAAAGTGAATTCCTGTATGGTTAACCACCATTCTTCATTCTGGGAATTATATCTCTCTTGGTCAATGTTGTCTGCACTGCATTACAATCTGTGACCACCAAAGTGGATTCCGATGAGATAAATTCGAAAATCTTTTAATGAATTCACTACCGCCATGGTTTCTAACTCATAAGAATGATATTAGGTTTGTTCTAGCAAACAGTCAAACTAGTCAGAAATTGTCAGCAAACAGTTGGTCAGTGAGAGAACATAATACAGTCACCAGTGCTATTCCCTCTACTCGCGCTGGTCAACTATTCGCTGATGGTTTCAAACCGTTTGAAACTGATGCTAGAACAAACCTATTGTTACACTTCTTATAAATAACTTTATTAAACTCGAACAGAAATTACAATACTTTAACAAACTGATAACAGCAAACTTCAAAATCTGAATTACAACTGAACTATAAAATGTCAAACACATATGTTTTTATAGATTCCTGATGTTCTAGATGTCACCAGACATTTCTGGGTTATTCCATGACATCCAGAACATTCTCGTACGTGACTACTTCTTCTTTCACGTCGAGGGACTTTTTCTATGTAGGATCAATCTACAGCACTCGAATAACTGGTCTCTCAGGGTCTGGTTGAAGCCAACAGGGTGGATCAGTTCCATGATATGGGGCTAATCTCTCGATATGAACTACCTTGGGTTTACTTCTAGCTGAAAACTGGTTGTGGTAGATAATATCGTTTATCTTAAATCTGGTTATCGAAAATCTGTAAAAAAAACTAAAACCGGGCAGCCCTATACTTTATTACCAAAATGTTAGAGGACTAAGAACTAAACTGTCTGACCTCAGCTTGAATGTCAGCAACTGTTCCTATGATATCATTATCTTAACTGAAACCTGGCTCACACCTGAAATTACGGATGCTGAACTTGGACTTCTCAACTACAACATCTACAGAACTGACCGCTCTAAGGACTCCAGTGTCTTCAGTAGAGGTGGGGGAGTGTTGATTGCCATTAAGAACTCAATTCCTTCTTATCAAATTCAGTCTGATCCTTCGATTGAACAGTTGTTTGTTCTCTTTAATAACAAATCTATAATCGGTACAGTATATTTTCCACCTAAATCTATAGCTACTTTATACCAATCGTACTTTGAACAGCTTATCACTGTAAGCGAGCAATATGATAGAGCAAACCTTTTTCTATTGGGTGATTTTAATCTTCCATCTGCAGTTTGGGATGTCGATGATTATTGTTCCGTTGCTTCTCCTCAGCCTACAGCTACACAATCTGAAGCTGATTCTATTGAAACTATATCCAATATCTGTGCTTTTTTCAATCTCTTCCAGACCAACGAAATAACCAACGATAGAGGAGTTACGCTTGATCTCATTTTATCTCCATTGGGTATTGATGTATTGAAGGCTATCGACACTTTAATTCCAGTGGACACACATCATCCTCCGCTTGAATGCAGTTTGCCACTCAAAATCACAAATGATCATTTATCTGGTGAAGAGTATTATTATGACTTTGTTCATGCTGACTATGCAGCAATTCGTTCATCCCTTCAAGCAATTAATTGGGATGGTGCACTTCAAGGAAAAGTACTCTCTGACATGGTTTCTGTATTTTACGACATTTTTTATTCCATCATTGATTGTTTTGTTCCGCTAAAAAAAATCTGTGATAAGAAATATCCATGCTGGTACTCCTCTGAGCTGAAGAAGTTGCTTCACGAGAAGAAATCAGTGCACAAGATATATAAGAGCACAAGGTGTCCAGAAAGTTATGCAGCATTTAGTAACTTAAGAACTAGATGTAAATTTTTATCAAGACAGTGTTATGCTGATTACATTCAACGTACCGAACATTCTATTGTTAATAACGTTAAATCCTTTTGGAAATTTGTAAGTAGTAAAAGGGAAAATAACGCTATACCTAATAGAATAGAATAGAATACTTTATTGGTATAGCTTTACAGCTGCCATCATAAAGATGGATATACACGTCAGATATACAACACAATATAGTCACAGACACATAATCAAATACCTATACATACACTTAAATTTTAGATTTAACATAATGTACATTGATAAATATGAAAATTATTAATATTAGACAGAACTCATAACAGCAATCTAGTTGCTAAGTATTCTTCTACACTGTAGAATGCATGTTTACATAGTATACTTTTCACAACTCTTTTGAATTTCACCGGATGCAAAGATCTAACTTCATTTGGAAGATGATTATATAGCCTGACCCCCACATAATCTGTGGACTTCTCAAATTTGGATAGTTTGTGACCAACAGTAACAAACTGATTGGCATTCCTAGTTGAGTATGCATGTAAATCAGAATTTCTCTTGAATGAATGTAAATTATGCTTAATATACAATATGGATCTCAAGATATATATGGAAGGCAACGGTAAGATATTGTTATTAATGAAAACTTGCTTACAAGTATGCCCAAAAGGAATATTGAAGATAAGTCTAATAATTCTCTTCTGTTTAATAAACACTGTGTCTGATTTTGTGGAATTACCCCATAACGTAACATTATAAGTAAGGTGACAATAAACCAAAGAATAATATACATTAATGAGAGTTTTAATACTGAGTGTTCTCTTCAACTGTACTAAAGCATAGAATGAACAATTTAGTTTCTTATTAACATATTCAACGTGAACATCCCAACTCATAAACTGGTCCAAGAATACACCTAAAAATTTTATGTTTGGAATATTTACAATTTCAGGAATAGACACAACTGGCATATTTCGTTTGCATCTAAAATGTATATACGATGTTTTATCAATATTCAGTTGTAGCAAGTTTTGTGTACACCATGTTTGGAATAATCTGATAACCCTTGACACTCTATTTTGAAGCTCTACGTATGTATGTGCTGATACAATCACAGATGAGTCATCTGCGTACATTACAATGTGGTCATGAGTAATATGATCGGGTAGGTCATTGACAAAAATAAGAAATAGCAGTGGTCCCAACACAGATCCCTGCGGCACTCCTACATCTACACTGAAGATGTCTGACCTTTCCTTGTTTAATTCAACATAGAATTTCCTCTCCAGAAGATATGAGTTCAATAAATTTAACATGTTACCTCTTATTCCGTGGACATACAATTTGTTAAGGACAAATTCAAATTTAAGACTGTCGAATGCTCTGGAAAGATCAAAGAAGATACCCACTACAAGAAGACCATCATCAAGATGCCTATAGACAGATTCCATAAATACTTCAGTAGCCCCCTCTGTTGATCTTCCGGATCGAAAGCCATGCTGTTCTGAACACAGTGCATTATTTTTGTCCAAAAACTGTATGATCCTAGTGTAGTAAGCTCGTTCAAAAATTTTTGAAATTACATTTAACAAAGAAATAGGTCTATAATTATCAATACAAGTGTGATCGGATTTTTTATATACTGGAACAATTTTACTTAATTTTAGGTTTTCAGGAAATTCACCTGTGTTGTATACTAGGTTAATTAAATATGCCAGCGGTTCTGATATAACATCCTTGATGTGTTTGATCATTCTTGTGTTTAATTCATCATTTCCAAAAGAATGTTTATTTTTAAGACCACAAATAATATCAAGAACTTCATCAGATGTTACTGGAAAATAAACAAAACTGTCTATAGTCCACCTATGTGATAAAGTACAGTTTTGAGGGTTATTGTCAAGCCTATTTTTTAGTGCATTATTTCTGTCATTGAAATGGCATGCAAAATATTGAGCTAAATTTTTATCATCTGATATTAGTTTGTCTTCAATTTTGAGTTTAATTTTATTAGTACTTTGCTTTCTCCCTATAGTTTTATTTACTATACTCCACATAGTTTTTTGTTTATTATTACTACTTATAATTTGAAGATAATTGAATTCCCTTTTCTTTTCAGCAATAAGATTATTGTATTCCTTCTTGGTAGCTTTATACTCATTCCAGATGTTACTATTATTAGAGTTTTTAGCTTCATTAAATAGGTTTTTTAATTGTTTACTCCTAGCATATATGTCATGATCAACCCAACCTTTACTTTTATGCACGTCCTTACCTATTTTACTTTTAAGGGGACAGTTTGAAGTAATAGCAAAGTTTAAAGTATCCATAAATTCGATAAAAGCGTTATTAATATTACTTTCATTGTATACCTCGCAAAAACCAATCCTCATTAAGTCTTGTTTTAGGATGTCTAAATTATTATCATTTAAACACCTAAAACACTGCTGTTTTATATTAGATTCCATCCTATCCTGATTACGACCTACAACAATGTCAAAAATAATGGCAAGATGGTCACCCATATTGGGTTGACTGACTTGACAAGTATGATTCATAGTGATATTATTAGTAGCAATGTAGTCAATTTTTGTTTTTGTTACTTTATTGTTATTCATGAAAATACGTGTTGGTATATTTGGGATATTAAGAGACAAACCAAACGATTGAAAAAGATCATCTAATCGAAGTTTTTCATTGCTCTGAATTAAGTAGTTGATATTAAAGTCTCCACAGAGATAAATTTTATCAACACGGTTGTGAAAATGACCTAAAATATTAAAACAATTATTTATAAAAGAATCTAGATTGCTGTTAGGCGTTCTGTACACATTAATGACTAGAAATTTACAGTTACTGATTAAAATAGTCACAGCACAACATTCAAAGCTTTCTTCCTCAGAGAATTTACGGCAATCAACGACTGAGACTGCATACTTGTCTGTCCCAGATTTAGATAAAATAAGAGTTCCACCATGTATTTTATTTTTTCTAGTAAAATGGGTTACTAAAGTGTACCCTGGGATATAAATAAGATTAATATTATCCTCATTACACCAGTGCTCCTGAATACATAGAATGTCAGGTTTTTCAGCATTAGAAAAAAGCTCAAGATTTAAAAGTTTGTTTGTTAAACATTGTACATTAACCGAGATTAACTTCAATTTAAAGTCATTTACTATACGTGAAATAGTTGTATTGCTTGAGGACCCACCTAATGCGACAGCGTCCTCCTCATCTTGAAAAACGAGACTAATGCTCCGCTGGGCCAGATTTCTCGCTTCCATGCATTCTTAATTAAGTCTCGTCTAATGGTCACTTTCATGGATGCATATATGTCAGGTTTTTTGGACTGATGGATTTCGCATTTTACGCCATCTAAATGATTTTCCAGGAACTTTTCTAATTGCTCCGGTTTTGTGTCAGGCTTTAGGCGAGTCACATGTAGGTTGATCATTTGTGGAACAGCCTCAATGTTGCAAGGTGACTCGGTACTTCCAACTAAGAACTTCCTCTTTTTTCTATGAGCTACCTGTGTCCACGCACCGTTGCTTGAAGACTCTGAAAGAACCGGAGCATTATTTTCAGTGTTCAACAGATTATGTAAAACAGTTTGAGTTTTGGCTTCTTGCATTGCGGCACTCATTTGTCTTGATGTAATGTATTTTTTTTTTCATTTGGCACTTCATTTCCAAAGTTTGTCGATGTTGAGGATCGCGCTAGCGTTCCGTCTGCAGGAATTTTAGTCACTACTAATTCAGTTTGTTTACTATTAGTAAGGTCATTAACATTTTGTAGTTGTTTATCATCTTTACCAGGGGAAGTCCAGTTTTTTCTTTTGTCAACGTTAATTACCTTGAATTCAGGTTCTTTAGTTTTTTGTTTTACTTTTTCTTCAAGGAGCTCGTTAGTTCTTTTTAACAATTGATTATTATCAAATAAAATTTTATATTTTTCCTCTTTTTCACTTAAAATTGTTTTTAGAAAATCAATTTCCAACTGTAGGATATGTGCATTTACCTCTTGAGTATGACTTACTGAGTTTCCTTTGGGATTTTCAGATTGTTCACATGTCTCACATACAATTCTAGTATCACATAACTTTATACATTTCTGCTTTTTTCTTGATGAACAAGATAAATGAAAAATACTTCCACATTTTATGCACACTATAACGTTAGTAGTTTTCTGGCAACATTTGAATGCTTTTTCCTTAAAATTCTCATCATTTACAGAGAGGAGTAATTTCACGTGCGCATCGTTCGGCGCCATCTTGAATAAGTGATACAATGACTCTTGGAGATCGTACTGCCTTCAATGGAACTGATATTGCTAATCTTTTTGCTAACCAATTCTCTTCCGTCTATACTAACCAATCCTTACATCCGCATGTAACCCAGATTTCACCTTTGGTTAATGTGTCTAATTATCACATTGAAATTTCAAAAATCTACGAAAAACTGTCTGAACTCAATACCAACAAAGGTCCTGGTCCTGATGGAATTCCCCCCACTTTCCTTAAAACATTCAGCTTCATTCTATCGCGCCCACTTTTTTATATATTTAATAAGTCTTTATCAACAGGGGAATTTCCAGACTACTGGAAAAACTCTTATGTCACTCCAATATATAAATCAGGTCGAAAATCGGATATAGGTAACTATCGTCCCATTTGTATTCTTAGTGCTATTCCTAAAGTTTTTGAGAGCATTATTTCCGATTATTTAAGTTATGACTTCTCGCCAATTATAGGGGCCCAACAATTTGGATTTACATCCAAAAAATCAGCAGAATTGGGTCTCATAACATATGTTGATTTTTTGACAGATGCTCTTGAGACGGGTTTACAAGTTGACTCTGTGTATACTGACTTTTCCAAAGCTTTCGACAAAGTTAATCATGAGCTCTTGATTCATAAACTTTATTTATACGGAGTCATCATTATTAATCATCACTATTCTCATACCATCTCTGTTAACTCAGGTGTACCACAGGGATCACACTTGGGACCTCTGTTGTTTAATATATTTATCAATGATCTAATACCCTGTTTCCAAGTAAGTGAAACTTTGTTATTCGCTGATGATTTAAAATGTTTTAAAATAATCACATCTGAGGCTGATTCACTTAGTCTACAAGGTGATATTGATCGCCTATCTAACTGGTGTATGCAAAATGGTATGTGTTTGAATGCATCCAAATGCCATATTCTTCGTTTCCACCGAACTCATCATCCAATCATCTTCGAATATAGTATAAATAATCTGACCTTACATTCTGCCTCTGAAACTAGGGATCTAGGTGTGATCCTTGACTCCGCCCTTAGCTATAAATCACACATTTACAGTACAATTCAGAAGTCTATGAAGATGCTTGGCTTTATAAAAAGAACCACTAGAGACTTTACAAACATCTCAGCTATTAAATCTCTTTATTTCTCCCTGGTTAGATCTCATTTCGATTACTGTTCCACAATTTGGTCCCCCTATTACTTTACTCATAAACTGAAGATTGAGGCTGTCCAACACAATTTTCTGAGATATACTGCCAGTAAGTTGCATGTATACTATGACTATTCTGTATTAGAGCGCATACTGAACTTACCTCCTCTTGAGGTACGCAGAAAACAAAGAGACTTAATTATTTTATTTAAAATTATCAACGGGCTGTGTAACTGCCCCGAACTTCTCTCCAAAATATCTCTATTTGTCCCCAGTCGTTCGACTAGGCAGGTGCAAACCTTTTATGTCTCTTTTCATAGATTCAATTATTCTTACAACACATTTATTCCTAGAACTCTTCGATTAGCTAACTCATTAAATAACCTCGAAATTTTTAATATATCAGTTTCCCGCTTTAAAAACCTAATTTCTTCCCTAACTTTTTAACTTTTTAATATTTTCGGCCAGAGCTTTTGTATTGTGATTAGTGTTACATGACCTGTATGTATTAGATAACTTAAAACCGTTATACCTTACAACATTTCCGAATTGATTTAGGTGATATCTTTTGTTTGTACTGACCTAATGTTATCTTATTCTTTTTTTTTTCTTTTTTGTAACTGTATTACTCATACGAGTTATTTTTTCTCAAACCACTTGGTTATATGTTATATTACGATAGTTTATGTTATATAATTGGTTAACATTAATGTTATATAATTGTATAATTATGTTATATAATTTAGAACACTGTAAAATTTATATCGGAGTAGGGCTTGCCCGTGAATAAATAAATAAATAAAATCTTCTGCAGGACAGTGTACGGGCCTTCTCAGCTTTGTTGAAGTTTCGGACAAAGTACTTTCTTACGTGTGGGATTGTATAACCATACTGGGTCACCTCTTTCGAATTTTGTCTCCGTAGCATGCATATCTAGCCTGGACTTGGCTTTATCATCGATATAAGATGGCAGGTGAAAACAGTTGACACTTCACCTGCTCCCAATGAAAATGTAAATTATACATGTAAACATTGCTCCAAAAAAGTTAAAAGTAAAGTGACGTGCATAAAGTGCAGTGAAATATTCCACCCAGCATGTTTAAAGCAAGCTAGTGAACTAAAAAAACAGACCTTAAACATGAACCATCTCAAGAAGTTGCTGAGATTGACATAAATGAAGACTCCTACCTTAAAGAAGAAATCAAACTCTTGAAACAAATAATAACAGACAAAGACACTATAATATCCTATAAATGCCAGGTAATCCTTTTACTCAACGAGAAAATAATATCATTAGAAAATAAAATTTCATCATTTAATAAAAATCTACCAAGACCATATCAAAATAGCAACCAACCAAAAAGCTTGCTTCCAATAGATAAGGTAAGTGATACAAAAATCTTATCTGTAACAACAAAAGACCAAATCAACAAAAATAAACATCAAGGCAATTTGTCATCACCAAAACATATGGGAACTCCTAATTTACAGGGTGATCCAATAATAAAGGTTAACCAGGTAGCAGCTGAAATCATGAGAGTACAAAGTGAACAAAAATTAAATGAAGTAATCAACTTAACCAATGACAATCTGGCAGGAATGAAACCTTCAACATCAAAAATAAATGAAGCTAATCATCACCCTTCGGAAGCAGAAGGTTTTACCTCAGTAAAAAGGAAAACCTTCTGCCGTTAGGAGCCTTACACCTAAAGGTAGAAAGGCTTAGGACTAAGTAAGTAAGTAAAAAGGAAAACTAGGAAAACCCATAACCATAATATAGGCAGTGGAGATGGGTGATGAAAATTTCCAGGGTATAGATAAAACTGAGAAGAAAATCTGGCTTTTCTTGTCACGAGTCCCTGATACTGTAACAGAAGACAATATAAAGGCCTATATTACGAAACAATCAGGCGAACAAAATACTTATGTAAAGAAACTTCCAACATACTTTGTCTGATCCAATAACCAAGCCTTCATGATAGGAGTCGATCCCTTTCTACAAGAAAAGTTTATTAGTTTAAATGTATATTTTAGTCGTAGTTGGTTGCCACCCCCAAGGTTTTAGCGTATGATAGCGGCATGATATATAAACTGATCCTTGGACTATTCGCTACCTTCTGTGAAAATTACAAGTAAATCCATGCTGGACGAAAAAATTGCGAGCCAAAATGCTTCATTTCCTCAATCGACTATTGGGGCCGACCGACCGGCTCTCTCCCGTCATACAGCTGACCGACCATAATAACTTTTATTTATATTTAATTTAGAATGTGTGTACTGATTTTCAGCCTTAGTAAATGGAAATAATTACCTTTGTAGAAAAGCAACTTTGATATCCCCTCAGTAACCCCTGTTCTACGTTTCGCTTGACCGACCGTAGTATGTTTCTCTACACACTCACGGTATAGTCCGTTCTTTAACAGTAAAATATTGCAAAACCTCTCAATTTTAAAGAACCGCTTGGATTGACATGAAATTTGGCATACACATAGCTAACAAGCCAAAGAAAAAAAGTGATATTGTGCCGATATGTGCTTTTGCCCCGGGGGTGGTTTTAACCCCCTCTTGAGGGTGAAAAAATATTCGTCCAAAGTAAGTCCGGAAATGGATAAACTGTCTAATTATTCTAAGTAACTTTTGTTCTATAGAGTTTTTTCACTAAGTCAATATTTTTCGAGTTATTTGCCAGTGAATATGTTAATTTTTTCAACAAAATAACCACGCTTTTCGACGATTTTTTGCAAATAACTCAAATAGTAAGTATTTTGTCAAAAAAACATTCGTAGCAAAAATATAGCCTCTAAAAATTAAAAAAAAATGGTGTATATATCACGTCTGTATACCTAGTAGAAGCAGAGTTATAGCTAATTAAAAATAGGTTCATATTCGTAAAATTCCAAATGGAATACTTTAACGTGAAATAACCAAAAATGAATCACATTCCGGGGAAAACTTATTACAACTTATTTAAAGTGTTTAATAAAGCTTCATTTTTGTTTTATAAAAAAATTTCTAGCATCAAAAGTAAACAAGTTACGCTCAAAATAAAGTTAGTCCCTTTTTTTTTGGTAAAAAAATCGGAAAAATCACCCCCTAATTAGTATCTCAAATGAACTTAATCGTTACGACTTCACAAGTTTCTTGACTCGTGTATGTATTGTTTATATGATCTGTAAGTTTCATCAGTTCAAAGTCCATATTTTTGAAAGGGCAGTAGTTAAAATGGGTTGAACGAGTCACTGATCACGAATGTATGCAAATTTAGAAACACCAAATCGTAATCAATTTTTGTCTAACAGAAAAACAAAAAAAAATACATGATATTCAGAAAAGCAATGCTGACTTTTTTGTTTTTCGAAATTTTTGGTATCTCTAACAATTTTTAAGTTATTTTGAAAAAAATCATATTTTTCAAAATTAAAATTTTTAAAAATTTCACTTTAAAACCAATTTTTTTCAAAAATAAGCACTTTAAATCGATGAAACTTACAGAACATAAACACAACATAAATAAAATAATTTGTGGAGCGGTAACGATTTATTTCATTTAAGTTGCTAATTAGGGAGTGGTCTTCCCGATTTTTTTTTGCCAAAACAAAAGGGGCCAACTTTATTTTGAGCGTAACTTGCTTAAATTTAATGATAAAAACTTTTTATATAAACAGAAATAAAGTCTTTTTAAACACTTTAAAAAAGTTATAATGGATTTTTCCCAAAAAGTACTTAATTTTTTGGATATTTCACTTCGAAGTATTCTATTTGAAATTTTGTGAATATGAATCAATCTATTTTTCATTGGCTATAACTCTGGTTTTACGAGGTCCAGAGACCTAACGCGTACACCATTTTTTTTTTTACTTTTTTACAGGCCATATTTTTGCTAAGAACGTTTTTTTCGACAAAATACTTACTTTTTGAGTTATTTGCGAAAAACCGTCTAAAAATGTAGTTATTTTGTTGAAAAATGAACATATTCACTCGCAAATAACTCGAAAAGTGTTGACTTGGCAAAAAAGCTCTATAGAACAAAAGTTGCTTAAAATTAGTCAGTTTATCCATTTCCGTACTTATTTTGGACTTATAATTTTTCACCCCCAATAGGGGGTGAAAGTCACCCCCAGGGCAAAAGCACACATCGGCACAATATCACTTTTTTTCTTTGACATGTAAGCTATGCGTATGCCAAAATTTCATGTCAATCCAAGTGGTTTTTTAAAATTTAGAGCAAAAACCGTGAAAGAGTGTACTAGTAATCAACTGTGAAAAATCTAGCTTTAGTAAATTCAAATAGATTTTTAGGATTATGTGATTTTCTCAGAACTTAAGAGATTGTGTAAGGATCTATCAAATCAATGTTATAACACTTATCTGAATCAAGTAAATCATAATTTATGCAGTAATCCTAAGTACTTTTGGCAGTTTGTAAACAGTAAGAGAGCATCAAATGATTTACCAAACAGTATGTACTATGGTAATGCTATAGCAACAAACAGACAACAGATTGCAAACTGTTTCTGTCAATTTTTTTCAACAGTTTATTCGCCACAATCAAATATTAATAACTTGGAAGTAAAGGGAAACAACAATCAGTTTATACCTAATTTTGCAATATCAGTGAAAGATATTTTCAACAACATTTTATCCCTACCCAATAAGTTAAGCAGTGATCCAGATGGTATTCCCGATTACTTTCTAAAGAACTGTATATATTCACTAACTAATCCTTTATATCTTCTTTTTGAGTCATCAATAAAGACATCAGTTTTCCCAACTTTATGGAAGCACTCTTATATCTGCCCAATTTTTAAATCAGGTAATAAACAAGACATAACAAATTATCGAAGCGTTTGTAAACAATCCTCTATACCAAAACTTTTTGATAGACTAATGCACGATCAATTAAAATTTTATTGTAAGGAGCGTCTAATACACAATCAACATGGATTTTCTCAGAATAAATCAACGGTAACAAATTTAGTACTTTAGAACAAATTTATTTTAGTAGTATTTTGTATTTTGACAACGAAACCCGATTTGGGCTTCGAAACGTTAATAAAATCTTTTTTTGGTAAAATTGTGGATTATTATTCATTATAAATAGTTAAATTTAGTACCTACTCTGAACAATAAATATTAAACACGTTGGAGAATAAAAGTCAGATGGATACTATTTATACTGACTTCTCCAAGGCATTTGACAGAGTAGACCATAACATCTTATTAGGAAAATTAAATGCTTTTGGCTTCAGTCATCAATCCTTACAATGGTTCAATAGCTTTTTAAGAGATCGCACACAGCAGGTGACCATAGGTTGTTTTAATTCAAATATAATTCATGTGACATCAGGAGTACCCCAAGGATCTCACTGTTCACCTTTGTTATTTAATATATTTGTGAACGATATATCAGAATGTTTTATATATTAGACCAGGGCGCATCTGTAAAAATATTAGTACATTTGGACGTTGAGAGGTGACTCAAATTTTTTTGCAGAAATTGCTTGAAAATAACTCAAATAATAATATTTGACTTATCCTCCCTCTCAAAAAGGACCGGAACATTGTTTAAATCGACACCTGATATGAAAAACATTGTATCTCCACTTACAATGTTTTTCAACTATGGCTTAAATATCATCTATAAAAGATAACCTTCAATTTGGTATAAGAAATTTTATCCTATCTTATGTAATTATAAAGTTATTTAACAAAATAACCTCATTGTAAGTGCAAATTTTTGATCACTGGGTGGAAAAAACATTGTCACCAATGTTACAATATTAAATTTTTTTATTATTGATGAAAATTTTTTAATAAAACATTGTAACATGGGATACAATGTTTTTCTCGAAACATTTATTGAGTAAGTTTTATACAAGAATAAAAAACCGCTAAACGCCGTAAAAATGAGTGGCGCATAAAATATTCCAGCTACAAAAGATCTGATATGAATATTACGTGGCGCGAAAATGGATTTTAATTTGATGCAAAACAAAATTCTAGTTTTGTTTTAAAATATTTTTCCATAATATTTGCTAAATTTGAAGTAAACGCGCCACAAAAGAGTAACTTTGATACAGTTTGAATTTTGAAACTATTTTGTGGCGCGTTTACTTCAAATTTAGCAAATATTATGGAAAAATCTTTTAAAATAAAACTAGAATTTTGTTTTGCATCAAATGAAAATCCATTTTCGCGCTACGTAATATTCATATCAGATCTTTTGTAGCTGGAATATTTTATGCGCCACTCATTTTTACGGCGTTTAGCGGTTTTTTATTCTTGTATCAGGAGTTTTTCAAAGTTATTTATAAATTAAATGTATGAAGTTGAATACAATGTTCCTCTATTACACGTCAAGCTTTATAAATGGTCACCTTTGTTGCATTATCTCCCAAATGATCTAGTGTCCATCGAATGTACACTAGATTTTTTTTATTCGAAATAGATTGAAAAAAAAAATATTCAGATGGCCGGTAAATGAAGTCTGATTGCCCGTTGCCAGATCAAGTTTAGCGTCGTAACCACTACAACTACATAAACCATTTCGGGAATAATCGTTAATTGGATTATACTTTTGTAGCTTAATAACTTCTAAACGGCTTAACCGATTTTGATTAGTAAACATGAGTTTGAAACGTATTGACCAGTAGTGTCTCATGGATCTAAGGTCAAGTATGATAACTGAAGCTATTACAGGAATTATTGAGCTTGAGAAACCGTTTTTCCCACAGGAAATAGATTTTATCATACTTATGAAGCCTATAACCTAAAAAATTCAAATTTTCCGGGATATGAGGTATACATCGTTAAATTAGTCTTGAGTCCTTCTACAAACGCTAAGTTATTGGCGCAATTCGTAGGTTGAAATGTTGAGTAATTGTCGAAAAACCAAAATTTTCCAAGTTTAGTTTTTCAGTTTTTCGGCTATACTGAGCCGTGTGTATGTCTGATCCGGACGGCTTAAACACCATTTGAAAGCT
This sequence comes from Diabrotica virgifera virgifera, assembly GCF_917563875.1. Taxonomy (NCBI): domain Eukaryota; kingdom Metazoa; phylum Arthropoda; class Insecta; order Coleoptera; family Chrysomelidae; genus Diabrotica; species Diabrotica virgifera. Next base: position 111,495,409 of record NC_065450.1, read on the forward strand.
TAAGTCAACACTATTAATTTGATATATTTGCGGTTCTCCTGGCTCTTCTTGATCCGAATAAATATACCCCCAAAACATATGCCGTTTTGTACCTACCAAGTCCTATAGCTGGCTTATGGGTGGTCAAAAGTCACAAACTACACCGGTTCTAAATCGTCCCTGACCCCCTCTTCAAACACAGAGGAAATATATCAAATCGGTTTAACTTTCAAACACACATACATATACAGGGTGTCCCGAAAAGATTGGTCATAAATTATACCACAGATTCTGGGGTCAAAAATAGGTTGATTGAACCTCATTTACCTATATACAATAGTGCACACAAAAAAAGTTACAGCCCTTTGAAGTTACAAAATGAAAATCGATTTTTTTTCATATATCGAAAACTCCTAGAGGTTTTTTATTGAAAATGGACATGAGGAATTTTTATCACAGCAACATCTTAAAAAAAATTATAGTGAAATTTGTGCACCCCATAAAAATTTTATGGGGGTTTTGTTCCCTTAAACCCCCCAAACTTTTATGTACGTTCCAATTAAATTATTATTGTGGAACCATTAGTTAAACACAATATTTTTAAAACTTTTTTGCCTCTTAGTACTTTTTTGATAAGCCAGTGTTTATCGAGATATTTTGAATACTTGTCGAATCCACCACCTATTTGTATATGGTTCAGTATGATTATAGACACCTGTTAATAATCTGAAAATTTATTTATAACTTAAATTTTTTGGTACATTTTGAAAAAGAAGCCACATCTCGATAAAAGTTGACTTATCAAAAAAAGACTAAGAGGTAAAAAAGTTTTAAAAACACTGCGTTTAACTCATGGTACCACAATAATAGTTTAATTGGAACGTACACAAACATTTGGGAGGTTTAAAGGAACAAAACCCCCATAAATTTTTTATGTAAATATAGTAAAAAGGAAGCCGCATCTCGATAAAAACTGGCTAATCGAAAAAATACTAAGAGGCAAAAAAATTTTAAAAACGTTGTGTTCAACTAATGGTACCACAATAATGAATTAATTGGAACGTACACAAAAGTTTGGGGGGGTTTAATGGAACAAAATCCCCATAAATTTTTTATGGGGTGGACAAATTTCACTATAATTTTGTTTTAAGGTGGTCCTGCCATAAGAATGATACATGCCCGTTTTCAATAAAAAATCTCTGAGAGTTTTCGATATATTAAAAAAAATCGATTTTCATTTTGTAATTTCAAAGGGCTGTAACTTTTTTTATGAGCACATTTGTACTAAGGTAAGTTAGGTTCAACCGAACTATTTTTGACCCCAGAATGTGTGGTATAATTTATGACCATTCTTTTCGGGACACCCTGTATATCCACAAACATTTTCCCTTTTTTAAATAAAAATTAAGTCACATTTCTAAGCTCTATAACTTTTGAATAGTATAACCGATTTTCAAAATTAGACATGCGTTGGAAAGGTAATGATCAGTTTTATTAGAAGCCGCAAAGGTTGGACTTAAATTTTTAAAGTTTTTGGGAGTTGTGGGGACAAGAACGAAAAACAGACCCTAAATAAGAAGAGCCGTAAAATCTACACTCTTGGACCAAAATCGATGGTTGACATATTATAAATGGGTGACTTTTTTTCTGAACTTTAAGATGGGACTTGGCCCAATTTTCAATTCAGTCAGATTTAGAAAATCGAAAATTTCGTGTATATATAGTGTTACGTGTAGGGGGGTGTGGGTGTGCGCTACTGGCGAGAACTGCCGTTCTCTGGTAATGTTCAAAATTAGACATGCGTTGGAAAGGTAATGATCAGTACTGTTAGAAGCCGCAAAGGTCGGACTTAAATTTTCGAAGTTTTTGGGAGTTTTGGGGACCAGAACGAAAAACAGACCCTAAATACGAAGGGCCGTAAAATCGACACCCTTGGACCAAAATGGATGGTTGACATATGAATGGGTGAGTCTTTTTCTGAACTTGAAGATGGGAGTTGGCACAATTTTCAATTCAGTCAGATTTAGAAAATTGAAAATTTCGTGTATATAATAGTGTCGCGTGTAGGGGGGTGTATTTCTGCGCCACTGGCGAGAACTGCCGTTCTCTGGTAATTTTTTCGATATAAAACTAACAGCTTCGATAACCAATAAATCGAAAACTATTAATTTTATCAAAAAAATGTATAATGAACATTTTTTGCTTATAATTAATATTTTTACCAGCATTTGCGGTCAAAATATAATAAAAAATTTCCACTCTCGAGATGAGGTGGCAACCACCCCATGGTAAAAGCGTCTTTCAGCATCATATAGATTTTAATCCTTAGACTATCCACTACTTGTTGTCAAATTTTCAAGCAAATCTATCCATTCTGTAAAAATTGCGAAGTGAAAAATTTCAGTTCCTGGACTAATTATACTTTTGGAGCTCTATAACTTCTGAACGGTTTACCTGATGTTGATCACTAAACATGAATTTAAAACGTATTGACAAGTAGTATCTGACGCATCCAAGATCGAGTATGATAACTGAACGTATTACAGGAATTATTGAGCTTGAAAAACCGTTTTTCCCATAAGAAATAGATTTGATTATACTTATGAAGCCTATAACTTAAAAATTCGAATTTTCCCAGATATGAGGTATACACCGTTAGACGCGTCCTGAGTCCTTCTACAAACGCTCAGTTATTGGCGCAATTCGTAGGTTGAAATTTTGAGTAATTGTCGAAAAGCCAAAATTTTCAAAGTTTAATTTTTCAGTTTTTTGGCTCTGGTGAGCAGTATGTATGTCTCAGATTGATCGCTTAACGCCATTTGAAAGCTTAACTCAACCCTATTGATTTGGTGTATTTGCGGTTTTCCTGTCTTTCCTTGAAGCTAAGATATATACGCCCAAAAAATATGCTATTTTGTATCTACCTAGTCCTCTAGCTGGCTTACGGGTAGTCAGAAGTCAAAAATTAGACCGGTTCTGAATCGGCCCTCACACCTTCTTGAAACACAGAAAAAAAAATTCAGATCGGTGTAACTTTTCCACACACATACATACATACATATCCACAAACATTTTCCATTTTTTAAATAAAAATTGAGTCATATTTCTGAGCTCGATAACTTTTGAATGGTATAACCGATTTTCAAAATTAAACATGCGTTGGAAAAGTAATGATCTGTGCTATCAGAAGCCGCAAAGGTCGGGCTTAAATTTTTGAAATTTTTGGAAGTTTTGGGGACGAGAACGAAAAACAGGCTTTAAATGGGAAGGGCCGTAAAATCCACACCCTTAGACCAAAATGGAGAGGTAACATATGGATGGACGAGTCTTTTCCTAAACTTTAAGATGGGATTTGGCCCAATTTTCAATTCAGTCAGGTTTAGAAAATCGAAAATTTCGTGTATATATAGTGTCGCTTGTAGGGGTGTTGTGCGCCACTGGTGAGAACTGTCGTTCTCTGTGGATAACTGCATTGTAAGTTGTGATACAAGAAAGCAAGATAGTGGAATATTACGATGAACAACATTGTAAGTCAATATAGTCAGGAGGTAAATTCTATATTATTAACTGCTGAGCATAGTAAGCATGCCTCAAATTGTAAAAACTCACATAAAAATACTAGTTTAGAATTTCAAACAAAAATAATAACACCTATATCATTCACTGCTGAACTAACTTCTACTGATGAAACTCAGATAATCAATGGTCACAGTGGATTGCACGCTCAAGATACATCGACAGTGGAAAATTCTGCATGCACCGAAGATACAAGTTCACCATTAGATACGTTTGCTAAGAAAAAACAATACCTCAAGAAGAAAAATCTTGGAAGGAACAGACAAAGGGATCCTAGTGTTTGGAAAATGAATGTCTTGAAGAAACTGAGGAACTCTGGCCAAGAATTACTGGCAAAACTGGAAAATTATCGAAAATTAGAGAACTGGGACCTGGATGTAACGATAAATGTATCAGAAAATGTAAATCGAAATTATCTGAAAATGATAAGACTCAATTTATTTAATAATTTTTGAGCAATGGCTGATCATGACCAACAAAGCGAATATTTATGTAGATATGTTCTCAGATAAGAGAGGAAAGTTGCAAAGCTAAAAGAGTCCAGAAGACACTGGACATATGAATATAATTTGCAGTTGGAAGAACACCGACTTCAAGTTTGTAAGAAAACATTTTTGGACACTTTTAACATAACAGATATGTGGTTAACTACATTATTCAAAAAAATTGATAGTCATGAAGGCGGAGGCCGTATACTTGGAGATATGCGTGGTCGCCACAAGAACAGGGCAAATGCTGTAGACGAAAGTATTAAAAATTCGATTCGTGAGCATATTAACTCTGTTCCAGCAAAAGAATCCCATTACGTAAGGCAAAGAACAAGTAAGATGTATTTTGATGAGTCTTAACTTTTCCCAAATTGTATTCACGTAAAACCAACCACCAAAAGTCAGTACAGAAACATATTCAATACTGAGTTTAATATCGGTTTTTTTGCACCGAAAAAAGATATGTGTCTTACTTGCAATCTACATAACACTAAAGCAGAGAAAGACCAAATAGAAAAAGAATATGCTTTATATATTGCAAATAAATGTGTTGCACGTGAAGCCAAAAATCGCGATAAAGAGGTTTCTAAGAAAACAGAAACGGTTGTAACTCCCTGCTTTGATTTGCAAAAAATATTAACTACGCTCCAATCAGAGGTATCATTGTTTTATTATAAAAGGAAGTTTAAAGTGTATAACTTTACTATCTTTGATCTTGGATCTGCGGAAGGCTATTGTTATGCATGGGATGAAACCACAGGTAAAAACGGGCCTAATGAAATAAGTAGTGCGCTATTTGATTTTATTAAGAGAAAAGTTGCTGGTGGAGCATTAGAGTTTAGAGTTTATTCAGATTGTTGTGGAGGACAAAATCGAAATCGAATAATATTTTAATGTATATTTATTCAGCTAAGATCATAAATATTAATATTACACACACGCTTTTTGAGGTGGGCCACTCTCAATCTGAGGGTAATTCAATGCACACCCTTATTAAGCGAAGAAAAAAGAACCAAGTTGTTTATGTACCACAACAGTGGTATACACTGATAAGGTGTGCTAAAGACACAGGAAAACCATACGATTTGAAAGAACTAAGTCAAAATGACATCTTGGACTTTAAATCAATGTTAAAGAAAATGCCGAATTGGGATTTAGATATAGATAAACGCCAAGTTTTCTGGTCGAAAATACAATACGTAAAAATATATAAAGAACAACCAAATATTATTAGTTTGCAGTACGATCTTATTTCTGATCAATTATCGTTTATAAACAGAATGTAAACCAAAATCGAGCAAAAGGCTACCAAATCCAGGAATAAAAGTATACACGATTTATGGGAAGTACAAATTCCTTTAGCATATAATTGGTTAGTTCCCATAACCACTTCAAAATAAAAAGATCTTGTTGCTTTGTGCTCTGGTAAAGCTATACCAGAGCAATATTGCAGTTTTTATTTAAATCTTCCCCACTCTCAACAAATGGAATATTCGGATGATGAATCTAAATAAAAGTTTGCAAGGGGTTAATTTTGTTTATTTTTTAATAGAATATAAACTGTTCTATAATTTGTAAATGTTCATTTTGTAATAAATAAATCTCAAAGATATTATTTTATATACCTACTTCTTGTTAGTATGTATGACGTAAATTCTTAAATATTACTTGGCTGAGCAAAAAAATCACGTTTCAAGTAAAACCAATAAAATAAATTAATTATAATCTCTTTATTTGGATATTTACTGATTAGTTACAATTTATATCCACCTAACCAAAGAAACATACTGTGTTGAAATATCATTGTATGAACCACTTACAATGATTTTCACCTAAAATTCTGAAAAAATTTGCTATTGTAACTCGACCTAAATCAGGACCAGTAATGTTGACAACAATGTGATATGTAAAAGTGAAAAGCTGAGAAAAAGTTATAAAATATGGATTAAGAACATCACAAAAAATGTAAAAGCTGACCCAGTAAAAAATAAAATGTTTTGGAAATTTCTTTAAATCGCTCTCCTGTAAACTAAGCAAAAGTGAGTTACAATGTTTTTCATATCAGGTGTCGAAATAATCAAAATGTCAAAAAATGTAGGAAAAAAATTTTTTTTTTTCGTTTTTTGATTAAGTAAGGAAAGTTTGATTATAACTTTCAAAGTATGCATTTCCGAGAAAAATTGTACTGACATAAAAGTTGCATAATTAAATTTCCTACAATATAGAGTTGGTTAAAAATTTAAAAAATAGTCACCCTTGTTGCAAAATAGCAATCATTGAAAAAAAAAACATACAAAAACAAGTAATCGCATTTTACGTTTTTCAACCATTTATGCTACACCTAAGACTTTTATTTTTCACCCAGAAAAACTTTATGATACAGTAAAACAGTACTGTAAATTTCGTTAAGATCGGTTCAATAGATTTTACAAAATCCGTGATGTCCGTGAACCTGGCCCCCCGAAATGCGAATATTCGTGTGAAAATTTGCGCATCGTTTGCCCATCGTTTGACCATGTTTGCCCACAAATTACTTTTTTTTGCCCACCTTTACAATAAGAGATACATACATGACATAAAAAACATAAGACCCAAATTTGCTCCGAATTGAAAAAAAAGATATGCTCTCGTTTGAACATCGTTTGACCACGTTTGCCCACCTTTTAATTTTTTTAGATATTTATTATTTCTCGAGATATGACATAATTGACATAAATGACATGAAATAAAATTTTTTCGAAAATCAAACCCGCGCGTTCGTTTGTCCATCGTTTGACCATGTTTGCCCACTAATTACTTTTTTTTGCCCACCTTTACAATAAGAGATACATACATGACATAAAAAACACAAGACCCAAATTTGCTCCGAATTGAAAAAAAAGATATGCTCTCGTTTGACCATTGTTTGACCACGTTTGCCCACCTTTTAATTTTTTTAGATATTTATCATTTCTCGAGATATGACATAATTGACATAAATGACATGAAATAAATTTTTTTCGAAAATCAAACTCGGGCGTTCGTTTGTCCATTGATTGACCATGTTTGCCCACTAATTACTTTTTTTTGCCCACCTTTACAATAAGAGATACATACATGACATAAAAAACACAAGACCCAAATTTGATCCGAATTGAAAAAAAAAGATATGCTCTCGTTTGACCATCGTTTGACCACGTTTGCCCACCCTTTAATTTTTTTAGATATTTATTATTTCTCGAGATATGACATAATTGACATAAATGACATGAAATAAATTTTTTTCGAAAATCAAACTCGGGCGTTCGTTTGTCCATCGATTGACCATGTTTGCCCATTAATTACTTTTTTTTGCCCACCTTTACAATAAGAGATACATACATGACATAAAAAACATAAGACCCAAATTTGCTCCGAATTGAAAAAAAAAAGATATGCTCTCGTTTGACCATCGTTTGACCACGTTTGCCCACCTTTTAATTTTTTTAGATATTTATTATTTCTCGAGATATGACATAATTCACATAAATGACATGAAATAAAATTTTTTTGAAAATCAAACTCGCGCGTTCGTTTGTCCATCGTTTGACCATGTTTGCCCACTAATTACTTTTTTTTGCCCACCTTTACAATAAGAGATACATACATGACATTAAAAACACAAGACCCAAATTTGCTCCGAATTGAAAAAAAAGATATGCTCTCGTTTGACCATCGGTTGACCACGTTTGCCCACCTTTTAATTTTTTTAGATATTTATTATTTCTCGAGATATGACATAATTGACATAAATGACATGAAATAAAATTTTTTCGAAAATCAAACTCGCGCGTTCGTTTGTCCATCGTTTGACCATGTTTGCCCACTAAATTCTTTTTTTTGCCCACCTTTACAATAAGAGATACATACATGACATAAAAAACACAAGACCCAAATTTGCTCCGAATTAAAAAAAAAAGATATGCTCTTGTTTGACCACGTTTGCCCACCTTTTAATTTTTTTAGATATTTATTATTTCTCGAGATATGACATAATTGACATAAATGATTATAGGTTTTTTGTGATTTATGTCGTGTATGTCGTATCTCGGAAAATAATGAGTTTATCGAAAAACGAAAAAGTGGAAAAACGTGGTCAAACGACGGACAAACCAACGCGCGAGTTCGATTTTCGAAAAATTATATTTTATGTCATTTATATCAATCATGTCATATCTCGAGAAACAATAAATATCTGAAAAAATTAAAAGGTGGGCAAACGTGGTCAAACGATGGACAAACGAACGCGCAAGTTCGATTTTCGAAAAATTATATTTTATGTCATTTGTCAATCATGTCATATCTTGAGATACAATAAATATCTGAAAAAATTAAAAGGTGGGCAAACGTGGTCAAACGACGGACAAACGAACGCGCGAGTTCGATTTGAGAAAAATTATATTTTATGTCATTTATGTCAATCATGTCATATCTCGAGAAACAATAAATATCTAAAAAAATTAAAAGGTGGGCAAACGTGGTCAAACGATGGACAAACGAACGCGCGAGTTTAATTTTCGAAAAAAATTTATTTCATGTCATTTATGTCAATTATGTCATATCTCGAGAAATATTAAATATTTAAAAAAATTAAAAGGTGGGCAAACGTGGTCAAACGATGGACAAATGAACGCGCAAGTTCGATTTTCGAAAAAAAATTATTTTATAGGTTTTTTGTGATTTATGTCGTGTACGTCGTATCTCAGGAAATAATGGGAGTATCGAAAAACGAAAAAGTGGCAAAACGTGGTCAAACGACGGACAAACGAACGCGCGAGTTCGATTTTCGAAAAATTATATTTATGTCATTTATGTAAATCATGTCATATCTCGAGAAACAATAAATATCTGAAAAAATTAAAAGGTGTGCAAACGTGGTCAAACGACGGACAAACGAACGCGCGAGTTCGATTTTCGAAAAATTATATTTTATGTCATTTATGTCAATCATGTCATATCTCGAGAAACAATAAATATCTGAAGAAATTAAAAGGCGGCAAACGTGGTCAAACGATGGACAAACGAACGCGCGAGTTTAATTTTCGAAAAAATTTTATTTCATGTCATTTATGTCAATTATGTCATATCTCGAGAAATAATAAATATCTAAAAAAATTAAAAGGTGGGCAAACGTGGTCAAACGATGGCCAAACGAGAGCATATCTTTTTTTTCAATTCGGAGCAAATTTGGGTCTTATGTTTTTTATGTCATGTATGTATCTCTTATTGTAAAGGTGGGCAAAAAAAGTAATTAGTGGGCAAACATGGTCAAACGATGGACAAACCAACGCGCGAGTTTGATTTTCGAAAAAATTTTATTTCATGTCATTTATGTCATATCTCGAGAAATAATAAATATCTAAAAAAATTAAAAGGTGGGCAAACGTGGTCAAACGATGGTCAAACGAGAGCATATCTTTTTTAGGTCCGTGAACTTAGCCCGAAAAAGTCGGGAAAAAAAATGCGATTGATGCCATTCGTTTGTCCATTGATTGTCCACGTTTGTCCACCATTTTATTTCGTTAGTCCACCCATCAATTCTTTTTTATAAACAAAAATTTTTTTTCGGGCTAACTTCACAAATCCACAAATTTTCGAAAATTTAAAAAACTCTTGCTATATTGTTTGTCCATCGTTTGTCCATGTTTGTCCACCACCTAATTTTTTTTGTCCACCCTCTGAAACAACCCCCTGTTAATTGTAATTATTTTTTTATTTCCTTATTCGGGCTAACTTCACGTTCTCTTATATGGGCATTTAAACGTTAATTCGGGTGCAGAATCACAACTAAGCGTTTGTCCACCCCTTTGCAGCATTTGTCCAACCCCTTAAAGTGCGAAACAACCCCCCTGTTAATTTTAATTATTTTTTTATTTCTTAATTCGGGCTAACTTCACGTCCGTTTAAACGTGTATTTTAAAGTTAAATCGGGTGAAGAATCACAACTACCCGTTTTTCCACCCCTTTGCAGCGTTTGTCCAACCCCTTAAAGTGCGAAACAACCCCCCTGTTAATTGTAATTATTTTTTTATTTCTTAATTCGGGCTAGCTTCACGTTCATTTAAATGGGCATTTAAACGTTAATTCGGGTGCAGAATCACAACTGCCCGTTTGTCCCCACCTTCGCAGCGTTTGTCCAACCCCTTAAAGTGCTAAACAACCCCCTCGTTAATTGTAATTATTTTTTTATTTCTTTATTCGGGCTAACTTCACGTTCTTTTAAATGGGCATTTAAATGTTAATTCGGGTGCAGAATCACAACTACCCGTTTATCCACCCCTTTGCAGCGTTTGTCCAACCCCTTAAAGTGCGAAACAACCCCCCTGTTAATTGTAATTATTTTTTTATTTCTTAATTCGGGCTAGCTTCACGTTCCCTTAAATGGGCATTTAAACGTTAATTCGGGTGCAGAATCACAACTACCCGTTTGTCCACCCCTTCGCAGCGTTTGTCCAACCCCTTAAAGTGCGAAACAACCCCCGTGTTAATTGTAATTATTTTTTTATTTCTTAATTCGGGCTAACTTCATGTCCGTTTAAACGCGTATTTTAAACTTAATTCGGGTGAAGAATCACAACTACCCGTTTGTCCACCCCTTCGCAGCGTTTGTCCAGCCCCTTAAAGTGCGAAACAACCCCCTAATTAATTGTAATTATTTTTTTATTTCTTTATTCGGGCTAACTTCACGTTCTCTTAAATGGGCATTTAAACGTTAATTCGGGTGCAGAATCACAACTGCCCGTTTGTCCACCCTTTCGCAGCGTCTGTCCAACCACTTAAAGTGCGAGACAACCCCCTCGTTAATTGTAGTTATTTTTTTATTTCTTTATTCTGGCTAGCTTCACGTTCCCTTAAATGGGCATTTAAATGTTAATTCGGATGCAGAATCACAACTACCCGTTTGTCCACCCCTTCGCAGCGTTTGTCCAACCCATTAAAGTGCGAAACAACCCCCCTGTTAATTGTAATTATTTTTTTATTTCTTAATTCGGGCTAGCTTCACGTTCTCTTAAATGGGCATTTAAACGTTAATTCGGGTGCAGAATCACAACTACCCGTTTGTCCACCCCTTCGCAGCGTTTGTCCAACCCTTTAAAGTGCGAAACAACCCCCCTGTTAATTGCAATTATTTTTTTATTTCTTTATTCGGGCTAACTTCACGTTCCCTTAAATGGGCATTTAAACGTTAATTCGGGTGCAGAATCACAACTACCCGTTTTTCAGCTCTGGCATTAAGGCTTAATGACAGCCCTGGCATTAAGGCTATCTTCTCCCGGTGAGGGTGGTTATCCCTTATCCGAGGGGTGGAATAATTGATACGCTTTTACTTGTTGACTTGTTTTATTTACACTCGCATGAGCATAAGCTGGTAGCACCGCACCCAAAGAACGTCTCGTGAAGAAAAAGAGACACTATCTTTAATGTGGAAATATTACGTCTGATCACCAAAATAGAATGACGAATGTCTCATATAATAATAAGAATTCCCTTGTTATAGTTTTGCTGTTTATATATTTAGAAATGCCTATTCAGCATCGACCATGAAAAGTGTTTATAATTGACTCTGCAATTATTAGTGAATCGTGATCTAGGATATCAATATTTATATAATCGAATGAAGGTTGTAATATTGTTATGATGACATAAATAACTGAAAGTAATTATCGTAGATAATTACAGGGTGTTTTTAAGATATATCTACTGAGTACAGATGAATTCTTGTACACCTTCCCTTTTTAGGAATTTTCCGACTACGGGGAGGGAAATTTGCAAGTCGTGCTACCAACCCATACTGTGTTGTAATCAATACAAAAAATTTATTTTATATACAACTTCCTAAGCCTACGCAAATACATAAATAATATAAAATGTTCGTTTAACAACATTGTTTCGTAACACTTGTCACTCACTGTGTTTTCGGATTGTAAGCATATAATCTATTCTTATGTATTTCCTTGATTTTATTGTTTTCTATTCTGATTTTACAATTAACGTTATTTACTTCTGTTATCGTGAAAGGACCTACATAAAGACTATCAAACTTACCATTCTCTTCCCTTTTTACAAGGACTAGGTCTCCTATTCTAAAGTGTTGTGGTGTTGCTTTGAGCTTATTCTTTTCTTGCCGCTCTTTTTTGTGTTTTAATAAGAAGGTTCTGGCTCTCTCGTGTGCGCTTTGTAGTTTGTATCGTAACTCATTGTAGTAGGCATCTATATTGTAACATGGTTGAATCTCATGTGTAAGGTCTTCCGGTAGGTTAACCTTCCTGCCATATAACAGTTCGAACGGTGTGTATCCATGATACGCGTTAGGGGTTGTATTGTAGCAGTATGTGAACATTCTGCAACACACATCCCAATTTTCTCTGTCTTCGTCTATGAATGCTCTTACGTACTCGTTCAACGTTCTGTGTAGTTTTTCGCAACTTCCAATGGACTGTGGGTGGTATGCCGTTGAAAAGTTGTGTTCTATTTTTAATAGCTTTGTTAATTCCTGCATTACTTCGTTCTTATACTCTGTGCCTTGGTCTGTTCTTATTTGCTTCATGAGTCCGTATGTTGGTATGAAATGATCAAAGATTCCTCTTGCTATTGTCTCTGCTTCTTTATTGCACACTGGTATGCTGACCGCGTATTTTGTCAGTTCACACAACATTGTGATACAGTATTTATTACCTTCATTACTTCTCGTGAATGGACCTATTGTATCTATGTATACTATGTCCCATGGTTTGGAAGATGTGTCCGATATCACGAACTCTTCGACATGTGTTCTTTTCGGTTTGTTAATTTGACATTTGTGGCATTGTTTTACGTATTTTCTTACGTCTTTTTCCAAATTTTTCCATCGGAATCTTGCCTTTAGCTTCTTAATTAGTCTGTTATTCCCTACGTGTCCTCCGAACATCGGGTGATTATGGTATTCTCCTATTAATCTGTGTTTTTCTTTGTCATCTTTTATTGTTTCTGGTACTTCACATATGTATATTTCTATATTCTTCAATTTTTTATTTCCTTCTTTAATAAGTTCATCAATTGTGCACATTTTAAAAATAATATCATTTACGTATATTTTTACTTTACGTACTGCATTCTCTACCGCCAGCTTATCAAGCTGTACCAACGCTTGGTTTAAATCGAAATGATTCAATCCTGTGGCTATGCTTTTGCTGCATTTTATTTTGTTTTTGGCCCTAATGCTCAGTCTTGGTGAGATTAGTTCTGCTCCAAAGGACAAAATTGGTAGTCTATGCGCCTCTAAATTATTTAGTACCTTCCTTACTGTCTGTTTGGTGGCTTCTGGCTGTAGTGCGAGTTCACTTTCAGCCTTTGTTTGTCTTGCTTCTTTCTCCTTTTCTTTTGCTTGAGCTCTTGTTATAGCCAGTATATGGGCGTTGTCTATGTATAGGTTTTTTAGTTGATGCAATGTTATTCTTGAAAGGCTGTCTGCGTAGTTACTTTTCCCTGTTATATACTCTATTTCGAAGTCATATTCTTCTAGGTCTAATCTGATCCTCGTGAGTTTTGAGGTTGGTTCTTTCATTGAAAATAGGTGTGTCAAAGGTTTATGGTCTGTTTTTACTTTGAATGTTGGTGCTCCATATAGATAACATTTAAAATAATTAATTCCCCAATGAATCGCTAGTAATTCCTTAACGATTATAGGTTTATTACATTCTCCTTTACTAAAACTTCTTGATGCATATGCTATAGGTAGGTCAATTCCGTTATAATCTTGACTTAGGATTGCTGAACAACTCTCATTGGATGCGTCTGTTGTTAATGTTGGGTTATTACTGTACTGATTTATTTATTTGTGAACTATTACGCGAATTGACTTTTAATTATTATTAAATAAATAAAAGACTTACTTGAAATTGTTTAATTTATAACACTTACAATTTAACACTTAATTTTACAACAATATATCTAATTTATTTTACACTTACATACTAACTTATTTAATTCATTTGCAAATATTTATTTATCTACTTTAAAAATACATTTCAACCCGTTCACAAAAACGTAACAATATAATATCGCGTCGAAATTAGTAACTGACTCCTAATTCTAAAAATGTCTGTTTATATAGATACGGCTCTGCTTCGAGAACAGTCAGGAAGGCCTGAGGCGGGTCCACGCCTATCATCGGGGAAACTTCTGGATTAGCGGAGACAATACTCGTCGATGACGTGTCGCTGTTGTTTGTTGACTACTAAAGGCAGGGCCGGCCTCAGTTAGAAATTCGTCACATTGCCCCCTCCTTAAAAGATGGTTCCTCCTGGAACCTTGTCAGGACTGGAACTGGATGCTGGTATCGGCAACTGGACCCTCTTTTACAACTCCCAGTTGTATAAAAGTGACAGGGGACGGTCTTCTTTCCGCACCAGTAACTATGCGGATTGCAACAGACTAACACCTGGACCTCGGTGTCTTGGAAAATTTCTTCTACCATATTTCGGATAACTCTCCAGTCTAATTGGCTGCATTCTAACTTTGGTATGGCTAACTTTTGCACGTCGGACTCCAACACGTGCTCTCTCAATTGAATTAATGCATCCCATACATATTGGTAGGTAGGTTGGTCACGGACAGTGTCTTTTGTTACCAGATAGAATAGGTAACGTGATGCATCTTGGAGTTTCAATGCTTTGCCAGGAGCTGGCAGTTGGCATTGAAGTTCTGCAACTCGACCAAACTTCCTTCGGAAGGCGGATGCCAACCCTCGTGCGTCTTTGATACTGGCCGGGATGGTATGGGCCAGCGAATAGTCATCGGGAAGTGCGAGAAGATCTCGCTTTTCTTCAGTGGTAACACCATGTCTTGCTTTACCGGTACCTCCGTAGGCACCCATGAACTCTTCAAAGGTAAGGTCAGGTATTTCTCGAACTTGGTTGACTTCCGCTTCTTCATCTACGTCGTGGTCTCCCTCGTACGGCGCCAACCGGTTATGGTGGACTATCATCGGCTTTCCCCTAGGAATCTTGCTTATTCGGTAGATAACGTCATTGATTTTCTTGACAATGAGGTACGGACCTTCCCAGAACTGCTGCAACTTGGGAGAGCAACCTGTTCGCTTCTTTGGATTATAAAGCCAGACTTTGTCGTTCTCCTTGAAACATCCCTTCTCAGCTTGGGTATCGTATCGTTTCTTCATTCGGTCGCTAGCGATCTGAAGATTAGAACGGACCAACTCATGTATATCGTCCATTCTTCTTCGTAATTCATTCACGTAATCCTCACCAGCAACATCTTCTCCAGGTCGACATCCAAACTCTAGATCACAGGGTAGACGCATCTCACGTCCAAATAGGACTTTTGCTGGTGTTTGGCCAGTTGATTCATTAACAGCAGATCTATAGGCCATTGCGAAGAACGGAAGGTACTGGTCCCAGTCTCGTTGATGATTGGACACCATCTTTGTCAAATACTTGCCGACTGTCCTATTCATACGCTCCACCATTCCATCCGATTGCGGGTGATAGGCCGTGGTTCTTGTCTTCTTCATGCCTAGTTTATCACAGATTCCTTGAAATAGATCGCTCTCAAAGTTCCTTCCTTGGTCACTATGGATCTCCAGAGGTACTCCAAATCGGCTGATGCAGTCTTTGATTAACACATCTGCAATAGTGGCGGCCTTCTGGTCTGGAATTGCGTAGATCTCCACCCACTTCGTGAAGTAATCCATTACCACCAACATGTATTTGCATCCATTGTCACTTTCTGGAAATGGCCCGGCAATATCCAAAGCTATTCTTTCAAACGGACTTCCAACATTGTACTGTCTCATAGGAGCCTTTCTTTTCCGGTAGGGTCCGTTACTTGTAGCACAGGTAGTACATTTCTTACACCAGTCCTTCACATCGTCGGAACTATTCATCCAATAAAATCGTTCCCGAATTCTCTGAAGGGTCTTCTTTACACCAAAATGCCCTCCTGATGGACTGTCGTGTAACTGACTAAGTACTTCGGCTACTCTGCTCTTTGGAATCACCAACTGTGTTCTTCTCACTGAACCATCATCATTTTCTATTACTCGTTTAAGCAAGCTGTCTTCCAAGATAAATGAGTCCCACTGGGCCCAATACGTCTTAACTACTGAGCCTAGGCTTGATATTTCTTGCCAAGATGGTCGACGATTTTCTTCTTTCCATTTTCGAATCTTCTGTAAAACTGGATCTTTTTCTTGTTCTTCCTTGATCTTGGTAGGCGTCCACTCGTCGTTGACCACTGTTGTTCTTAGTACTGCTGCTTCCTTCGACTCTGTTTTGTTGCAATGGGAACATTCTGCTGGACACGGTCTTCTAGATAGAGAATCAGCGTTTCTGTGGCTAACTCCGGCCCGATGCTCGATCTTGAAATCATATTCTTGAAGTCGTTCAATCCATCTGGCTATCTGACCCTCTGGATTCTTAAACTGCATTAACCATTTAAGGGCGGCATGGTCGGTTCGGATTAGAAACTTCCTTCCGTAGAGGTATTGATAGAAGTGTTCCACTGATTTTACTACTGCTAGAAGTTCTCTTCTCGTGACGCAATAATTTCGTTCAGGTTTTGAAAGCACTTTACTAAAATATCCAAGGACTCGTTCCTGTCCTCCTTGGATCTGCGACAGCACTCCTCCAATTCCCACATTACTTGCATCCGTATCTAAGATGAACTCTCCTTCTGGCAGTGGATACCCTAATATTGGCGCTGTAATTAAATGCCTCTTCAAAGTTTCAAAGGCCGTTTGGCAGTCTCCATCCCAGCAATAATCCCTTGCTTCCTCTGTAAGTCGCGTTAATGGCTTAGCGATATCTGCAAACTTCTTAATGAATCTCCGGTAGTAAGTACATAGTCCCAGAAAACTTCTCACTTGATGTTTATCAGTTGGTTCCGGCCATTCCTTAATGGAATCGATTTTTCCTTTGTCCACGGCCACTCCTTCTTTGCTGACTATATGGCCTAGATAATTGACTTTTTGAAATAGCTGGCATTTCTTGGGGTTTAACATTAACTGGGCAGCTTTAAGTCGATTAAAAACGTCTTCTAAATTCTTCAGGTGGTCTTCAAACGTCTCCCCCAAAACGATTATGTCGTCTAAATACACCAGGCACGTCTTCCAAGATAACCCTCTCAACACATTTTCCATCAGCCTCTCAAATGTCGCAGGTGCGTTACAGAGTCCAAACGGCATAACGTTGAATTCCCATAATCCAGATCCTGTCGTAAAGGCCGTCTTCTCTTTGTCCACTGGATCCATCTCTACCTGCCAATATCCAGACTTCAAGTCCAACGTAGAAAACAATTTACTTCCAGCCAATGTGTCCAACGTGTCGTCGATCCGAGGCAGAGGATAACTATCTTTCTTGGTAACATTGTTCAACAAACGGTAGTCCACACAGAACCTCGTAGTTCCATCTTTCTTCTTGACCAGGACCACCGGAGAGACCCATGGGCTCGTAGAAGTTTCTATCACCCCATCTTTCTTCATTTCTTGAACAATCCTTTCAGCTTCCTCTCTCTTCGCCTGTGGTAATCGTCGAGCTGTTTGACGAATTGGCCTAGCGGTACCAGTGTCAATTTTATGTTTGACAACTGTCATTCTTCCTGTCTTTCCTCCTTTCGGTACGAATATGTCACGATATTGCCTAAGAAATTCCCTTAATTTCCTTTTTTCCATTTGATTTAGAGACTGGCCTGCAACTGCAACCATTTGGTCGAACTTGTCGTTGGAATTATCTGATGTTGTCGTCTGACGGATTATGGACGTCACGGGTACACAAGTTCCTACTTTTGTCTCCTTCTTGATGGTCACTGGGTAGTCATTGACATTAATCAATCTCACGGGAATTTCTTTAGCAGAAGTAACCAATTCCTTTCCAATTATGATTCCTCGGCCAACCTCCTCGTCGTGGTTCCATGGCTCCATCATAACAGGTGTTCCTTCTTCTACAATTCCCTGTAGCCGCGCTACGATGATCGTTTCACTCCTCGCAGGCACAACTGTATCTTCTTTAATGGCTGCTAGCGCAGTGCTGTCATCATGTGGATGAAGAAATACCTCCTCGTTGCCAACTTTGATTACCCTGTTCTTAAAATCCAATTGAAATCCATGCAAATTCATTACGTCCATTCCTAATATAACATCTTCTTCGATGTCTGCAACTATGACAGTATGGACGAACTTTTCTGCTCCAATCCCTAATTGTATCTGGATTTCTCCATGGGTGTTGGCGTTTTCACCTGTGGCAGTCCGCAGTCGCAACCTCGTTGGTAAGAGTTTCTTACGGCTGTTTAAAACTGACGGTCGTATAATGGTCCTGGTCGCTCCGGTATCCACCAACAATGTATACTTTTTACCATTTATTTCTCCATCTACATATACACTATCTTCACGACATTTCAAAGAAGCTATTAGTATTAGATGGTCTTTAGAGTAGTTCTGAGTCGAAGCTGCCCCCCTAGGGTCTGTGCGTTCTCTTATTTCCTGCTGGTGAGTTTCTTGATTTGCGTTCTTCCTTAAACTCCGTGCGTGCCCCTTTTCACCACAATTGCAGCAATTCATGGTCTTCGTTTTCTTCGATGTAAAGCCTTTCACCATGTTTACCAGCTGGTCAAGTTTGTCTTCATCCTCTTCTTTCACAGTTCGAACTGCACTGTACTCACCAGAGGCCTGCGTAGCTGATTCGAACTCGAGGGCCGCGGACAATACATCGACCCGCGTCTTGTGACGAGCTAATCGCAGTGTTCTCTGCATTTCAAAATCACGAAGACCATCGGTAAATGTTTGAACAGCTAACATTTCCATCATGTCTTCGGGAGCTGTTGGATAAGCAAATCGCACTAACCTGGCAATATCTAGCTCATATTCTTGAAGAGCTTCATCTTTCTTTTGTCGTCGATTTTTAAGCCGCGCCTGATAGACATACTCCAAATGTTCCTGCCCATAGCGCATGTTTAGTCTCTTCATAAGTTGTTCATAATCATTAGTTTCCTCTACTGCTACGGTCTCAAGTACATCTAAAGCCTCTCCTCGAAGAGCAATAACCAGGTTTACAGCTTTGTCTTTTTCAGACCATCCGTTCGCTCTTGCACCTGCTTCGAACTGTTTCACATAACTGTTCCAGGAAGACTTTCCGTCGAAAGTTGGAATTTTGACTCGAGCAGAACTTACACTGCCTTCAGTTATCGGCCGTGGCTCCGATTTGTATTTGGGCCTATTCTCTTCTATCTTCTTTTCCATCTCCTTGATCTTTACTTCAGAAGCAGAGACTTGGTTTTGTAGCAACGATACTAGTCCATAGAGTTTGGTCACACAGCAGGAAACTTTCGAAATTAATGAAACCAAAGCAGCATGCTTGTCCTCGAATAAATAGGCTTCTGGATCATGACCATCTTCTTTTAGGGCGTCCTTCAGACGTTTGACTAAATCAGCCTTTTTGTCAGTAGAGTTCAGGTCCCTTTCTTCCAATTCAAGCCCCAGATCTGCATTTGTTAGCTTACACAAGGAAGACATGATCACACACTTTATTTATTACGATTTATATTTTATTTATTTTTAAAAGATTCAACACTATATTTAAGTCGAAAATTTATGTTGATTATATCCCACTTCTGACACCAGTTGTTGGGTTATTACTGTACTGATTTATTTATTTGTGAACTATTACGCGAATTGACTTTTAATTATTATTAAATAAATAAAAGACTTACTTGAAATTGTTTAATTTATAACACTTACAATTTAACACTTAATTTTACAACAATATATCTAATTTATTTTACACTTACATACTAACTTATTTAATTCATTTGCAAATATTTATTTATCTACTTTAAAAATACATTTCAACCCGTTCACAAAAACGTAACAATATAATATCGCGTCGAAATTAGTAACTGACTCCTAATTCTAAAAATGTCTGTTTATATAGATACGGCTCTGCTTCGAGAACAGTCAGGAAGGCCTGAGGCGGGTCCACGCCTATCATCGGGGAAACTTCTGGATTAAGAGCCTATTACATCTTCCTAAATTTAGTGTCCGATATTTAGAACGTTCTGAATTCAGGATAGTGTAATCGCATTTAGTCAGTTAGCATCCTAATTAGGAAGGTTTTTCGACTTCCTAACTGGCTAAATCGTAGAGATGGAACACAATAGTATTTTTCGGTAATATTTTTTTTGTTATTGGCATACACATTAGTGATTCAGCCAGTTACAAGTTAATGTTTTAGCCCTATGTATCACATTCAAACGATCAACCTAGTTGGTAGGTACCAATAATTTTGTATTTTTAATCTAGAGCAGAGGTTCTCAGCCAGTTGTACGCGTACTACTGGTACTGGATTTCAGATGGTACGCGTCGCGTGGGTGAAACAAGCTGTTACGCTGGGCCTCTGTCTGCGGATGTGGCAGAATACAGTATTCCTCGAAATATCTCAAATACCAGATGTAGTGGTTGACATAATTCATAATTCTTCACTTGGAATCTCTTCAAGAAAGTTTTAATAACTATTTCTCTGAAGATTATTCCAAACTTGACTGGATCAGAAATCCTTTTGCAGGAATCTCACCAAATGAGTTGTAATTGCAGGAAACATTCATCGATCTAATAGAAAATAGTTCTGTGAAACACAGCTTTAAAGAGAAATCCTTAGTTGACTTCTGGATTGAGTTAAAATCCGAGTATCCAATGCTCTTCTGACGAGCTATGCTGTTTTTGATGCCATTTGTCACTAATTGCTCGTGTAAGACTGGTTTTAAGTACTGGACTATGGTATATATTTTAAAATTAAAATTAGACACCACAATTGTGTCTATAAAACAAGCCAATGGACATGTTTCTGATAGTAAACATGTTTCTAAAAACAATATGATCGGGGGGCATTCTTCCATTCCATGACCCCCTACCCCCAAATGTTTGGTGGTACGCCAAAATCTTCAAAATATTTCAGGTGGTACGCAGTTACTAAAAGGTTGGGAACCCGTGATCTAGAGAATGACATGTATTTAATTTGGTTTTTAAATATACTTATATTTCTTACCATGTTTTTCCTCCAATTCGTAAATCTATATCACAACTAAACAAATTTTTCTTACATGTAAGTATTATGGGTTTTTAAATTACCTAAAGTCGAGACAAATAGAAAATGAAGACACTAAGTTATTATAGAAGATAGGATCGATTAGATTATAGTCATATAAATAAAAACAAAATACGAAAGAGGCAAAATTTTAACAGTTTTAAATGAAAACTATATCTGCCATAAATTAGAAATCTGTTACAGCCGTATCGACCTGAAATTCTTTTGAACCCATCACATTAAACAGATGTGAGATGTTGGAATCGAAACAGACGCCGCCGATGCGTTTCTCTATGGTACCTATTCCTTAGCCCAAATATCTTGCCCGGTCGTTCCGAAAAGTGTACGACCGGCGCTGGAATCGAAACCGATGCCGTCAAAGTTTTGTCACGTGTAATACGTGGAATAGTCGATTGAAACATATTCCGACGTACCCGCTCCAGTTCCAGCGTGCCATCCCTAATCGAAACGAACGTCGCCGATGTGTTCCCTACTAACCCTATGGTGGCTCTTTCGATGTGGCTGTGCTAAAACCTATTCCGAGCGAGAATCCAGTTCAGAGTTTATTGTAAATTGCGGATTGCGGTCGATGCGGCGCCGTTGAAATCGAAACCGATACCGTCGACTTTTTGGTCACTGGTGCGTGGAATAGACGATTGGGACCTATTCCGAGGTACCTGCTCCAGTTCCAGAATGCCATCTCTAGACCGTTTCATTCTTCTTTGGGGCACTCAAGTTTGGTTGTTGTGGTCTGGGTTAACGATAATGTTTTGGCGCCGTAAGTCATGTTTGGAAGCGCACATTAGTCGGACGTCTTCTTTTTCAGATAATTTGGCATGTTCCTCTTAAAGATGTCTGATAGAGCTCCGTATGCGACCCATGCTGAGGTGATCCTTCTTTGTAGCTCGGCAGTTTGGTTGTCTGGCAATTTGGAGTTCATCCCTAAATATTTATATTTATGGACCAAATGCTATTTCATTGAAGTCGGCTTTTGGATTTTCGCTTGGTATTACCAGGTTTGTCATGTTTTGTGTCTTTCCAAAATTTATGTTTAAACAAACTTTCTTACAGGCGGCATCTAACGCAGTCAGCATACATAGTTCTAATCTCTCCAAAGTTGTGTGTTATAAGAGGTACCTGCTCCAGTTCCACCATGCCATCTCTAGTAAATCGGATGGATGTACATGTGTACAATCCTGTACCATTTTCTATGCACCCAAAATAATAAAAATGTCACTGGATGTACCCAAAACGATAAACATGTCACGATGCTGACTGAAAGGTAATCAATCATAATTACCTTTCGAGCCCTTCGAAGAGCGTACCTGGTTTACCTGCTTTTAAAAGTTAAACCTGGTTAAATTAGGGCAGTCAATGAGGGTATGGGACTCCGAATTCTATCCTACTATATCGATTTACTTGATATTTTCACAATAAGTAGGAAACAGCTCAAGAAACAAAGTCTACCCTATGCCGATGTGTGCTTTTGTCTTGGGGGCGGTTCCCACCTCTTCTCGAGGGTGGAAAATTTTTTGGTTAAATAACTACGGAAGTTGCTAGAGAACCCAATTCTAAGCAAAAACTGTTCTATATTTTTTTTTTCGAAAACTCAATAGTTTTTGAGTTATTCGTGGTTGAAAATTGGTTATTTTCATTGAAACATAACACCTTTTCAAACGTTTTTTTGCGAATACCTTAAAAACTATGCATCTAACTAAAAAAACTATATAAAATATTTTTGTAGCTTATAAAATAACAGAGACTGTTTCCTTTATGAATCTTCTAGTTATAATACAAAAAGATATATAGTAAGTGAAAAGAGTTTGTTTTCTTAATGCATGCTCAAATCAGTGTATTCAACTTGAAATAACAGAGAAACGGTCGATTTTAGGTGTCGACCAATAATTTTTGTTGTGCTTGAAAAGACCTTTAAAATAAGCAATATTAAATGTCGATTACATTCAAACTAAGCGAGATAAACTGCAAAAAATTTGATGACTTACGTATTTTAAGAAAAAACAAGAAGAATATTTAACCCCTCATCCACAAGAAGTTAAATGCATCGTTTTCCTTCTACAATACATTTTACTATAGTGTTATTTTTATGTTCAAATAGTTGGGCGGGTTTAACATGAGTGGTTTTTGAAAAAAATAAGATCAAATTATTGAGCGCATTTTTAAATTTTCTTAAAAATCTTCCTGTTCCTCCATGTAACATGTAACTTAAATGCCATACAAAAATGTAGGTTTCTTTTAGATAAACATTTTAATTTTATTTTTCATAACCGTATCTCTTATCATTTTCAAGTTACATGGAGAAAAAGATTTTTAAGAAAATTTAAATATGCGCTCTATAATTTGATTTGATTTTTTTCAAAAACCATTCATTTTAAAGCCGCTCAACTTTTTGAATATATAAATAATACTATAATAAAATGTATTGTAGAAGGAAAACGATGCATTTAAATTCTTGTGGATGAGGGGTTAAATATACCTCTCTCATTTTTTTCTTAAAATTCGTTAGTAATCAATTTTTTGCAGCATATCTCGCTTAGTTTGAATGTAATCGACATTTAATATTGCTTATTTGAAAGAACGTTTCAATCACAACAAAAGGTATTGGTAGCACTATACACCTAAAATCGACCGTTTCTTTGTTATTTCAAGTTGAATACACTGATTTGAGATTGCACCAAAAAACAAATTCTCTTACGTATCATATCTCTTTTTGTGTTATAACTAGAAGATTTATGAAGAAACGAATCTCTTTGTTTTTTTATAGGCTACAAAAAAGTTTTATATAGTTTTTTTAGTTAGATGCATTGTTTTTAAGGTATTCGCAAAAAATCGTTTGAAAAGGTGTTATGTTTCAATGAAAATGGCCAATTTTCAACCACGAATAACTCAAAAAGTATCGAGTTTTCGAAAAAAAAAATTATAGAGCAGTTTTTGCTTAGAATTAGGTTCTCTAGCAACTTCCGTAGTTATTTAAGCAAAAGTTTCCCACCCCCGAGAAGGGGTGGGAACCGCCCCCAAGACAAAAGCACACATCGGCATAGGGTAGACTTTGAAAAAGGAGATAAGTTGAGCCTATTCCTAAAATTTGATTAAAATCCATGCAGTAGAATAGAATTCGGAGATAATAACATAGTCTTGCTCTCAATGACTGTCCTAAACCGAACCCCTGTGGTTTTAACACTTCTTGGTTTTCAGACCCTGTCTTTGTGCTATTTAGCATCCTAAATTTAGGATGGTGTAATAGCGAGCTACAGTGACTGAATTTAGTGTCCTAAATCGTATCCTGAATATCGGTCCTGAATTTAGGAAGATGTAATAGCCTCTTTAGCGGAGACAATACTCGTCGATGACGTGTCGCTGTTGTTTGTTGACTACTAGGGGCAGGGCCGGCCTCAGTTAGAAATTCGTCACATTAAGATAAACTGTTTGTTGAAATCGGGATATTTTAAAATTGGTGGTTTCGTCAGAGATGCTTTAAGCTTTTTGAATGCTTTTTCACACTCCTCGGTCCACGAAAATTCTACTCCTTTCCTCGATAATTTGTTGAGTGGTCTGCATATTTCCGCAAAATTGTTAATAAAACGTCTGTAATAGTTGCAAAATGCTACAAATCTCTTTGTTTCTTCCGCTATCTTAGGTGTCGGATATTGTTCAATTGCTGCATACTTCGCTTTGTCTGGTGATACTCCCTCTTGAGAAAGATCATGTCCTAAATATGTTACTTCCCTTCTAAAGAATTGACATTTTCCTGGGTTAAGTTTCAAATTGAATTTTCGACATGTCTCGAATGTCTTTTTCAGGTTGTCTAAGTGATGTTTTTAGGATATTCCAATTACTACGATATCGTCCATGTAAAGAAATGCTTTGTCTGGTGTTAATCCTGAAAATGCTATTGACATCATTCTTGAAAAGCTATTTGGGCTTACATTTAATCCAAAAGGTAATCTGGTAAATTGAAATGCTCCATTTTCTGTGCTGAACGATGTGTATTTTCTCGATGATTTTTCTAATGGTATCTGGTGAAAGCCTGACATTAAGTCTATAACTGAAAACCATTTTGCTCTTCCTAGTTGATCTAATATCGAATCTATTCTTGGTAATGGAAATTTGTCTGTAACTATCTTCTTGTTCAGTTGTCTAAAATCTATGCATAATCTCCATGCTTTTCCTCCATCTATAGCTTTTTTCGGTACCAGTACTACTGGGCTGTTGTACTCGGATGTAGATGGTTCTATGATTCCTTGGTCTCTTAGGTTTTGTACTTGTCGATTTAATTCCTCTGTTTGCGCATGAGGTGTCCTATAATTCTTGATATATACCGGAGTTTGGTCTTTAACTCTTAGTTTTTGTTCGTAGAAATTGTTACAGGTTAACATATCATGCCTTAGGGCGAATATGTCTGAATATTCCTCGCATAACGATACTAAGTTGTCTCGTATGTATTCTGGTATGTCTAATTTCAGTGATTCTCGTAATTCTTTTTTTTGTCCTTGCTGTCGTTGACTAGCCTATATATATTGAATAGTTTAATATCCAACGTCCTGATTGTGCTTGCGTCTACATTTACTGTTTCATACGTTGTGTTCAAAATTTTGATGTATGGATTATTACTTGAAATAATTGCTCTTGCTATGAATATTCCTGGTTGTATTTCTTGCTGTTCCACTATCCTGTCTTTCTTTAACGTTTGAAAAATTTTTACGATTCTGTAAATTTCACATCTAGGCGGTATTATTATGGTGTCATTGTCTATATTATCCAGAATTTTCGTACTAATGTAACAATCGTTGTCCTCTTTAATGTGCATTTTAAGGTTTGCGTAATCTAGTATACATTGAAAGTTAGAAATAAAGTCTCTCCCAATGATTCCGTCTGTTGGAATTGGAAAGTTAGGTTCTACCAATTGAAAGATGTGTTCGAATCGAGTTCCTTTTACTTCGAGTGTTGTCTCAACTTCTCCCATTGTTTGCAACTCTCCTTTAGTGACTCCTTTTATTTTCGCCTTTGTGTTTGGTTTCACCTGTTCCTTCATAAAATCTTGTGAACATTTTAGTATTGAAATGTCAGCTCCTGTGTCTATGATAAAAGTGCTTGTGTTTTCAAGAATTCCTGTTTTCATTCGTACAAAGTTCGTTAGGTTTAGGTCGAAGTTGTAAATGTTATATTTTATTTCTGCCTGTGTGCTTCCAACTTCTTGTTCATTCAAAACCCCAACTGCTGGTTTTCTTGCTCTTCTTGACTGTCCTCTATTTCTAGTAACCTTACGTTCCTGTTACGTCCGCCTCTCTGGTTTCCTCTGTATGTTTGATTGTTAAATTGTCTGTATCCTCTGTTCGAATAATTTCGTTGATTGTCCGTTGCTTCTCCTTCGTTCCGTTGTCCGAAGTTATTTCTTCTTCCTCTGTCATATTTGTTATGGTATCCTCTTCTGTATTGCTGCTGTCCTCTCCTATTCTTGTAGTTTGTCCTATAATTTAAGACTCTTCCTTGTGCATTTTCTTCAGTCGTATCGATCGACAAAAATTTAGATACTACTTCCTGCGGTGATGTAAAGTTACCTGCTTCCAGTATTAGCTTAGCTTTCTCTGCATTAGCGTTTCGTTTCATTGTTGTTACTACTGCTTCCGTCGTATATTTCTTTGCTAAGTCAAGTGGCATTCCTTCCGCTACTTTTAATTGTTCTGCTAACTCTTCCACTTCAGATGCGTACACTGCTGCATCTCTATGCCCTTGCCTTTTTTTGGCTAATTTGGCTATTAAATTCTTCGGATTATCACCTTTTAATTCTTTCTTTAGTGCTTCAGCTATCCGTGGAATCGTATCTTCTGTGGTTATTAGGTTTCTAGCCTTATTGGTGAGTCGCGTTTTTATTAGCGTTACAGCTGTGTCTTCATGACCTTCTGCCAATTTTCCAAGTAGTTCTAATGCGTCTAAAAATGGTTGTAATTTCCCTGCGCTTCCATCGAACTCGTTGGGCAATATCTTGCTTGCGATATTCAAAAATTCATTGATTGTCAAAGCCATGTTTAATATTGTTATATCTTGTCCTAGTCAATAGTACCTTTCCTACCTAGTCCTACCTAGTACCTTTCCTAGTCAATTGCGTGAACTTGTTATAAGCTTTAATTAGCTGTGTCGTTACTTCTTCCTTTATGTCCTTAGATTTCGGAACTTTTTTCTTTAAGACTCTTCTGCTTTGCCTGTCTATTTCTTGTGCAATTTCCTCAACTATTTTGACAAAATCTTCCCAAGTAACTTTGTTGCTACTCATTTATACATAATTTTTTTCTTTTTTCCAGCTTCTGCACTTCTTAGCGAAAATATAAATTCGATAGTCTTACGGTGTATATAGATATGTAGTATATAGATATATAGTAAAAAATATGGAGATAAAATAATACGTCAATATATGGTAAAAATATGTAAAAATTGCAGTGGTAATAAAAAATTCAAAAATAAATAACGTTATATTAAACCTTGTAAATAAGTAGTTAGAATAATAATTTAAATGTATTATGCATATAGCGTATATTTGTTATATATCGTATATTTATTTTGATAGGTATAATTACGATAGCAAATATTAAAATCATAAAAAATTGCAAAAATGTACTAAAAATCAGTAGTCAAATAATAAATGAATAAAAGTCAGCAAGGATAAAGTATACGTTGATAAATATGTAAAAAATCATATAAAATTGTATC